>NC_083647.1:17526062-17651062 GCF_963576545.1 Limanda limanda | reverse complement strand
TTTAATGATGGGGAAGGAACTCACCGTCTGTACAGTTCATCTGTGATTCTCCTGCTCTGTCATCCTGAGAGGAGAAGCACGGAAAAGGTCACAGAAGAGTCGGTTGCTTGTTGCATTGCTGCAAGCTCAGACATGACGGAGCTCAGGGGAATCTCTGCAGACCTGTTTAAAGAATCTCACTATAGGGACATTTATACTTATATAAAGCCTCTTCACAACCTATGGGGTTTTGATGGAGTAACTGTGTGGGGTGTGTGTTTCTGTTGTGTTTGTCTGTGTCTGCCCTTGTTGGTATACATATGGGTGTTTGGTTGTTGATGCACTGTGTGTGTGTGTGTGTGTGTGTGTGTGTGTGGGTAGGATTGGCAATACTGGCAGGGACAGTAATGCGGTGTACAGATGGAGAGCAAGAGGGTGAGGACAATTCCCTGCAGGCAGTTGTCCGTCTCTGACATCCATGTAAACTACATGGCATTGTGCACAGCAATAACACACTGTCTCATGACCCTAAAAATAACAGGTTATTAGATCACGAACAGCTTTGTGGACGAACCTGGGAAATATTTGCTCAAGATTCACAATATGATGCTGAGAATATTTAAGTAACTAACTGTACACTCTGCTGTGTCATCTGGGATTAAACAGCCAGTCTGGAACCTGGCAGACAAATTGTGTTTAGTTGGGTCTTTTTTTTTTTGTTTGATCTGCCCACAACAGTTCAAACCATGGCTTCTAAAAGTTGTTATGGGATTTTATGTGGTGTGCCAACGTAGGATTTCTCTGTTGCTCTATTCTTCATTATTCATGCTCTGCGCCCGAGCTAACTCACTGTGCATACCAATAGGACTAATGTAGCACAAGTTACCTCATGGAAGAACGCTCAGTCATAGTTGCACTGCAGACAGAGTTGTACTTATTTAACAGGGATATTTACGCTTTGCACTAAAGGATTCTTACAGTATTTTTGTCTGTGTTAATAGATGACCAATGAATGGAGTCTCTTTTTTGGGGTGAAAGTGTGTTTTATCTAAGTTTGAACTTCCGGCGGTCGTCAGAGCTTCCCTTCAGCCTTTGTTTCCATTTCCTCCGATCTTTTATTGCTCAGCACCTTTCCAGTGATTCTCACAGTTTTTCCACTGATAGAAAGTCTCATGTGACTCTGTTGCCCAGTAAACTATTTTTCCAATTCGTAATCTTTTTCAAATTACAGAGGCTATATATTTGTCTGATTGTACAAATTAGCAGTATTATTTTAAAATACATTATTACTTAAATCCAGCTAAAATGAATATAATGGATATAGATAAATGGTTTTCAAGCAGTATATTCAGCTGTATATAGAGTCATAATTGTAATTGCAGAGATTAACAGGACAGACGCTTGTCTCTTCACACTGCTTTGCCCCACATAGGCAGCCAACTGCATCCTGTCATGGAATATGTTGAGTTGTGAAATGGCCTGTATACAAAGCCAAATAAAGAATTCCCATGGCGTCCTTTTAATTAAAGCTTCGCTCTAACGAACAAACATGCATCTGTTTCATTTGTTTATACGGTAATTCCTAATGCGGAAGAGTCTAACATTGTCCTTCAACTTGTGAGTTTGCAGCTCTGTAAATGTGTGCATATGATACCAGGAGAGAGCGCTCAGTTAGGGTTATACGAGTACCAACGCCCCAGGACCGGGCAGCAAGCCACTGCTGTGGAAAAGGCACCATCTTTTCAGCTGCAGGGAGGCTCTGTTGCTAACAAGCCTGTTTGTCACAAACAGCATTCTGTTGCTCCTCACCCCTACTGATGGGTTAGAATACCAATATCCTCTCACACTCACAGTACAACATTGCTGGCTCTGATGCTTTCACAGATTGATTCGTTTAATGATTTCAATGGGTTCACAACATTGTGTTTCTGCATTTAAAAATCTTAAACCTCTGTCTTCTCTCCTCCAGCATAAGTCACCTCTCGAGGTTAATGACCTTTTTGAGGACATCAAAGATGGGGTGAAGCTCTTGGCTTTGTTGGAGGTGCTGTCTGGTCAGAGACTAGTAAGTTGTACTTATCCATTGTTTTTTCACAGTATTTAACCCTAACATGATTGCGTATATTTACTGATTCATATCTTTTAAGATTCTTGAATCCGTTTGCACATGGTGATTTAATATCTGGATTTAAATCAAGCACCTGTGCCTAATTTCACTCGTAATAGTGCATGTCAATCAAGACACATCTTTTATATCTTTCACCATTTGAAACAAGAATCTGCCTTCACTTCTGCTACATTTGTATTAATTTTACAGTAATTTACAGTTAAAAACTTAGAATCCATCAATGTTTAATAACACAGACTAAATCTACATTTGTGTAATTCATTCTCCTTACTAAACAAATTAGAAATGTTTCCAAATAACTGTAGGAAAATATCGATTGATAAGACATGTCTAAGTAAATAGTGTAAACACTCTTAAATTATGATGAACAAATGGATAGAATATAAATTAGATTTAGATCTTGGGCTCCCTGCTGTGAGAAGCTGTTAGCAAATCACTCTCTCTCCCTCACACACACACCCACACACACACAAACCTGCCTGCACACACATTTGCATGGACTCTGATAGGTATTTAGCAAATAGAGCTGTACTTGCTACAAACTGCCATGTCATCTGTAAGCATTTATTAAGCAAAGGAGTTACTCGCACTAGTGAACACTGCCTGATGGATCACTCACTGCTCTCAGATGTGCCTCACTGCTGGTTTATATCAGCCTGAGTTTACAGATTTATATACTTTTCCTCTTAAAGCAGCTTTGGCAATCACCAGTTAATTTATGTAAGAAAATAAACCCAACAACTGCCATAGTGGGTGGTTGGTACAGTGGACAAAATGACCATCTGGAAGAAATCAGCAAATGTTCGAATGATATATCCCATATTTCAATCTGACATTGTTTCCTTCGTGACCTTGATTTTCACTTGTCCCTCCTGTCTGTCTTCAGCCCTGTGAGCAGGGCCGCCAGCTGAAGAGAATCCACTGGGTTTCCAACATCGGCACTGCGCTCAAATTCCTTGAAGGCAGGAAGGTGATTATTCTGCCATAATAGCTAATTTAATCCTGTAAATGTTTAGAGGTATTTTGTTTTCACAACTAAAGATCATAGTAGAAAAAAAAGGATGGGATGTCTTACTGAGGTCGATTATGTGTTTAAGAAGTCATGAGATGAAGGTTTTGATTCAATATTTATCAGTGCAAATAAGGTGTATCTGACTGCGCAGCATGCAGAGCTCTGAGAGCGGCAGCAGCTAGAAACAGGAGCTCTTGATTACATAACCCGTCTCTAAATCCATTGGCTCTGGGAGGCCTGTGTCCCACTTTCATCTGGGTTCCATGAGGACTGAGACGTTCATTGTTGTGATCTCTCTCCCGTCATGTGTGCCTTCAGTCTGTGTATCGAGGATCTCCGGTCAGTCGCCATTAAATGCCCTGTGTGATCACGTACTGTATGCACTCTTTTCATTTGATGCACGATTGGTACGAGGCAATGCTTGAATGCTTGTCATTCTGTTTCTGTAAATGTAGTCATTGAGCTTTTCTAATGACATGCATTTGATGCATTTTGACTAGAACAATTGTTCTGACACCTCTGGCTCCCTTGAATTGTGACACTCCCAAATGTAAAGATGTAAATATGGGAAATTCTGGCAGTTCTCCAGTGCAAAGTTTGCAGTACTGTGATACATTTGTTTTGTACATTGCTCTGTTCCTTTTTTTCATTCTGGTTCACTTTTCACCCCTGGCTGTTTCTACCTTCCTGGTTTGGCTATACAGATGCTCCATGATAACAATACCTACCTGCATCAAAGACTTGGCTTTGATGACTGAGCAAACGCAATAATATTATTTGGATGATATTAAACTCAATAAGCTTTTCTGGGGGGGGGGGATTTGGAAAATGTTCTCACTCCCACGCTGTGTCTTAATTTCCAGAATAATCCTCTGCATGTTTTTTCCCCCCCCTTTCAGATCAAACTTGTTAATATTCATGCCACTGACATCGCAGATGGACGTCCATCAATTGTCCTTGGGTTGATATGGACCATTATCCTCTACTTCCAGGTAAAACATCAACTGAGGTCCCTCAATACTGAGAGTTTAATAACCGGGCTAACTCCAAGATGAGTTGATGCTTATAAATAACCAATGCACATCAAAAACTTCAGGATCAAATATTTTTGTCTCAACATTGAAACCCAGTGTCAATCGTCAGTGGACTGGTTATGCCAGAAAACACAGATACAAATTGATGCAAGTAATTTTCGTTTCATGTTGCCATGGTCACAATGCAATCTCCTTTCTTTTCTCTCCTCTCTCTATTAGATTGAGGAGTTAACCAGCAACCTGCAAGCACTTCAGGCACTTTCCAACAGCAACTCCTCTGTGGAGAGTTTAACCAGCTCTGAAACAGGAAGCCCTCCCATGAAGCGAAAAGTGGTCCATAAATTTCAGGGCAATGCCAAGAAGGCCCTGCTTAGATGGGTGCAGGGCACGTCTGCCCAGTATGTCACGTTTGACTTGATGTTTAACGATATTAGTGTAGATACAAGTATCTAAATATGATATAGAAAGGAATTAGTACCTACAATACAGCTGACAATTTGATGTCATTTCAGGCATCATGGAATTCAGGTGAAGGACTTTGGGCCCAGCTGGCGAGATGGTGTTGCTTTCCAGTCGGTAATACATGCCATCAGGCCTGACCTGGTGGACATGGAGGTTGTGCGGAGGAGAGGCAACAGGGAGAATTTGGAAGACGCCTTTGCACTCGCTGAAAATGAGCTGGGTATTCCCCGTCTGCTGGATCCAGAAGGTGACCTTCACCTCTCCTGCTTTTTGCATTAAATACATCAGGGATACACACCACTCAGGCAGAATAGCAGTGATATCAAATGATGAGTGTTTTTAAACTTTTGTATTTCCAAGTTAACAGTGTTTAGACATAATAGCAGCAGTTATTAACTGGATTGTACCAGTCTATTTTTAAGTGAACTTTCTCTCTCCTTTCATCCATTCTACAAGAATGGTTTGACAAAATGTGAGCTGAAAAGATCAGTGACATTCTCCAGAGGATTAGACGTCTCTGTGTACACGTGTCTGAGTGTTAGTCAGTGGGAGTGAGGCAGCCTGCAGTGGCTCTGCAGTCCTGTCTTCTCCAGCGGAGTCGTGATGCTTTATTGCATAAAGAGCTGCACTGAAATGGTTTCTAGAAACTTTAGGTCAGTGGTGGAGATGACACCATAAAATAATGTATAATTATCTGTCAGGCTGGCGGGGATTTATCCACCTGAGGTCACATGATGCTTATTTGTCATAGGAACTTAATGCCAAATGTAACTGCTTTGTCATACAGAAGTCATTATATAAAGTCAAAAGTTTAAAAGGTTTTTGGATGCCTGAAACACATGTAATTTATATATTCAGATCATCCAGTGCATCGTTTAATGTTTGTGTTGTTCTGTAGATGTTGATGTAGACAAGCCGGATGAGAAATCCATTATGACGTACGTGGCTCAGTTCCTCAAGCATTACCCGAACCCGCACCACTCTGAGACTGACGGGCAGCAGGATGAGGTACCTTGTTTCAAACATGTGATCCTGTATATTAATTTCACATTAGGGCCATGATACATTTGGCAATTTTGGGGGGAAATACTATAATTTGCACTTAATGCTGTTTCAGAAGTGATTTTCTACTATATATATATCAAAGTTGTATATCTTGTTTACACCCACGTTTCCCTAAAAATTGCAGTGTATCATCATTTGCACAGATGCTCAAATCATAAGAGTATATTCTTATTGAAAACTCCTGCTCAGCTTGATTGTTGCCTGCTGTTGTTCATCCTCATCATTTAATCACACAAGCTCAAATTAATGAAATTAACTAAAGAATGAACACAGCAGTAACATAATCATCAGCCTTTTGTTTTCCATTATCACAGACTCCTTTAATTTCTCCATCTACTTCTTTTTTGTGCAAATTAAGCTGCTTCTTCGCTCAATTCCAACCTTTGCACTGTCAGTACCAGTGCTCAAGGTGAGAGATCAGGCCATGGTGCTGCATGCTTTCTGTTTGGAGTGTGATCCCACCACCCTCGCCTTCATCCCATCTCCCATCAGTTGCTTTTTGTGTTTGCTGCTCTAATGCCTCTTGTCTGGTGTGTTTCAATCTCCTTGTGTGCCTTTGCTGCTTTCCGGGATAGTTTGGTCCGCAAGATATAGAACAAATGCTTGAGGTATGTTTCACTAAAACTGACAGATGGTACTTTTAATGTCCGTACCCCCTTTAGTTCTTCCTCAACATGTAAAACTAATCAGCACTAAAATGTAGAGGTCGACCTTCTGTGGAATCTGTTAACATCTAATCTTTAACTGTGTGTTTCTGGAATGTCGGTTTGGTGTGAGTTTCTCAACACATTTGCATGCTAATGATATAAAATAAAGATAGAAGTCAGATTGTTTCTGTGACTCTGATTGGGACAGAGAGAGGAGCGGAAGATGCTGCGAGAGCTGAAGGTGTTTTTAGACCAGCTGGAACGAGACGTGCTTCGTGCCCAGGGAGCAGAGGGAAACCTCACTGACAAATATCATGTGAGTCAGACTTGTAAAAGGCAAAGTGCAGCGTGTTATATTCTTCTTTAAAAAATGTATCAACTCTTACCACTTGTGTGTCTACTTTTGATTTGCAGGCATTTAAGACCTTCCGTGTCCAGTACGAAATGAAGAAGAAGCAGACGGAGCCACTGCTGCAGCCGGTCCACAGGGACGGCAAGCTGTCTGTGGACCAAGCTCTGGTCAAACAGGCCTGGGACCGTGTGTCTGCCAGGGTAATTGTGCTGAATGCTTCTGTGTAGCATAAATAATTTATAACAAAGCCACAATGAAAGCAGAATTAATTATGATAATGAATCATTCTCTAAATTAAACAAAACCTGAGGTTTAATAATTGATAATTCAGTTATTTACATGTCATTGTGCTTCTCTTGGCTAAAATGATGGCAATGCAAACATTGAAAGCTGTCATAATGAGCTCGGATTCTTCTATTTATTCACTGCCAATGGAAGTTCAGTGGAGTGCAAGCTTTTATACAAGAGTTTTTTTTGTGGGGAGGAGACGGGGAACAGAGGAGGTTTTGTTCAGTGCACTGCCTGCTCCTCTGGACGTCCACAGCTTGGATGGACTCACACAAAAATCTCCTCTATAGCCGGATTGCTTGTGAGCATTTGGAAGTGTTTTGATCACTTCAGCATCTTCTATGGTGGGATCGTGCTTTGCTAGAGAGGGTTTTTAATGCATGTCAATTGCAGCTGCTGGACTGGCATATCCATCTGGACAAGTCCCTGCCTGGTCCTCTGGGGGTGATCGGGGCCTGGCTTCACAGGGCAGAAATGGCTCTGAGAGAGGACTTTCCCATCCAACATGCACATGAGGAGACAGCCAATGTTCTTCATAGAAAACTGGAACAGCATAAGGTAACAGGCCATTGAAATTCACTGTATTTTGTTTATTTAATACAAGTACAGTGTAAAGGGAAGCCAGCGTGAACATGATTTTCTGTTTTACATTTTGCAGGAAGTGTTAAAGAACTTGGAATCCCACAGACAAACCTTCCAGCAGATCCATAGGGACAGATCGGTGAATGGAGTTCCTGTCCCACCTGAACAGCTCCAAGACATAGCTGAACGGTGAGATATTTATTTTATTACAGCTATATTTTGTATTACTACTTCATTTTCAAATTGTTTTATCTAATTATTGCTTATCAAAAAGTTTGTGTTGATAAAATTAAGTGATGATTGATAATTTTTTTGATTTCCAGGTTTAACTTTGTGTCCACATCATCACATGCTCACTTGATTAAACTGGAATTCTGGGAAATAAAGTATCGGCTGATGTCGTTTCTCGTGCTGGCTGAATCAAAGCTCAAGTCCTGGATCATTAAATATGGCCGCCGAGACTCGGTTGAGCTCCTGTTGCAAAGCTACCTTGTAAGTTGAAATAAATGGCACTGTAGTACAAGGATTTCACTTTCATTGTGTTTATTAAACTATTTAATTTGTATTTTTTTCTATTTTAATTCCAGAATTTCATTGAAGGCCACAGGTTCTTTGAGCAGTATGAGGTATTCTCCTCAGCCCTCAAGCAAGCTGCAGAGATTTACGTGAAGTCGGACAGTTCAAGTAAGACCCTTTTCTGTTTTAATTCAGGTTGTCTATTACCTATGTATATTATACACATATATTTATTTGGGCTCAAGATAAACAGTCTTATTATCAATTTCATGTTACAGGGTCTAAGACCTGTAACAGAGGTAAGTCCAAAAACTGTTTGACGATCCCTAACCTTGCCTGTCTCCTGACCTACTCCTCTCTGTACATGTTGTCCTGCACTTAACATTTTAACCCCTGGCACAGAATAATCATAGTCTTGCAATATGCATGAAAAATAATAGTAATCTAACATTAATTGAAATGCTTTTTTGGCATGATGGATGTGACCTAATACAAAGCAGGATCAACCAATTGGCTTAATGATCTACATATATTATTTGAATGCTGTTTGAATGCACAGTTGATTCCCTTATTGGTTTTAATTAAACTGAACTAGTTCCATATTTAAACTTTGATTTTCAGTTGATGAAGCAGAAGGTGTAAGTAAATTCCTCAGTGAAGCCTCGGCTCAGTGGAAGAACCTGGCTCTGGAGGTGCGGAGCGTTCGCAGCATGCTGGAGGAGGTGATCTCGAACTGGGAAAAGTATAGTGGCACAGTGGCCGCTTTGCAAGCCTGGCTGGAGGATGCCGAGCAGATGCTCAATCACTCAGAGAATTCCAAGCGCGTACGTACACTCACGGATGCTCCTGATGATAGAGAGTGTTGTTCATAAATTAAAGCTTTCATTTGTCTTCCTAACATGTGTGAGAAAAACTTCTATCACGCCCACACTATACTCTGCTCTGATTGGCCGGACGACGTGCATCTAAACAGCTGTGGTATTTCTCCTTTTAGGATTTCTTCAGAAACCTCTCTCACTGGATCCAGCAGCATATGGACATGAATGATGCTGGGAACTTTCTGATTGAGACTTGCGATGACACAGTTTCACGAGATCTCAAACAGCAGCTTCTTCTTCTGAATGGGAGATGGAGGGAGCTATTCGTCAAAGTCAAACATGTAAATGCAATGTGCCTTTAAACAACCAATACAAAATTTAAAAAGCTTTTTTTTTTTTAAATATCAAATTCATCAATGTGCTGTTTTCTTCTGTTTCACTGTCAGTTTGCAAGAGCGGATGAGGTGGATAAGTTGAGGCAGGACTACCAAGATGGTATTAATACCTTGAAGGTTTTCATGGATGCAACTGAGGAGAAGATGACTGCTCCCATCCAAGTATCTTTCCTGAACGTCAGAGCCTTTGTTCATGATGTTGAAGTAAGCAATTCATATATACTCAGTTTTCAGTTTAGAAGTCTAATACAACAGTGCTGCAATATAGCCTACCTTCATGAGGGCTGTAATTGGTATGTAATATATGATATCAAACTGTGTGTCACAACCCCCCTCCAGGAGATAAAGCACAAAGTGCCAGCTATGGAAGCGGCCTGTAAGGCAGCAAGCCGGACGGCTCAGCTGTTGACCAAAGACACTCCACAGGAGGAGGTTTCACAGATGATGGCTGTGATGAGCTCAGTCAAAGACCAGCTGAGCAAGGTGTGTGCATGTCCTTCCAAAGTATGCCATTCAATTGTTGTTGAGCCAAACTACATATTCGCTGTATTATAACTTTTATTTTTGCAAATTATATTCATATGCACAAACAAAAGATTGTGAATATGCAGTGAAAACACATTGTTTTGATTCAGTCAAAATTTCCAAGGGTGCAGTATTTTCCTTCCACAGTTATTATTTTCTTTCATGACTTTAAACCCCTTAGTTATTAATTTAAGATCAGAACAACGTGTGAATCCCCTGTAATTCACTTTAATCAGCATGTTGTCTTCCGTCAGGTGAGGGAGAGGATTTTGCCGCTGCTGAGGGAGTCCCAGTCTTTATTACCTCAACTGGAGGAAATGGAAAAGAACATTACTGGTTTCTACCAGGCCCTGGAGAAAGCCAGTGTTATCACCAGCACCGCCGACTCTGAGGGGCCAGTGGACTTTAAACAGAATTGCAAGGTAACTGAACTAACACTTTCAACATGGTGCCAACCATGACATGGTTTTTACTGAATGACTTTTAGATACATGGAAAAAGAAATTGGATAAAGTACCAAACGTCAAATATTTTTGAAATGTCATGTTTTAGAAGAAGCCTTGGGATATGAACTATTCGCCTAGCTAAGACTTTGCTTGTCATTGAATACTGCAGGAGCTGGTGACCTTCACGCATAGCTGTAAGAAGTGTCTGACAGTGATAGAGAGGAATCATCAGACCATCCAGAAAATAATGAGCAGCAGCAAAACCCTGCAGCATATGAACATGAGTCTTCTGCAAAAACGAGTAGCAGACCTGCAGGATTCCTCACAGGTAAGAAACAGGCCTAGTCCAATTCGATGCAAGCTTTAGAATAGGTAAAACTTTTAAAAATAATATGTTGTGCGTTCAGACCATGATAAAGGAATCTACAGAGTGGCGGAAGCATGAGGAGGCAAACAGCAGCCTCATGAAGAGGTTCGATGAGTCACGGCTCGAGCTGGAGAAGGTTCTTAAAATGGCCCAGAACTGTCTGACAGAGAGAGGCAACCCAGAGGAGCTGCTCAAGAAACACACAGTAAGAAAATACGCCCATGACAATGCACTACCCATATTATGCTATACTTGCGTGTGGATGCATCAAGTGAACAGATAAAGAACAGGAAATGTAAAGTTGCCTATATCAATCTTCTGTCTTCTCAAGAAGACTCAATTCTATACAAAGCCCACAATTTGTCTCTGTACAGCATGGAAAAACACTTTAAATACACAATTCTATAAGTAAGATGGATACAAATAAAAAGTGAAATGTGAAAATGTGAGAACCTGATGTCTTTTTGCAGGAATACTTTGGTCAGCTGGACCAGCGAGTCTTGAATACCTTCCTCAAGGCTTGTGATGAGCTGACAGATATTTTGCCGGAGCAGGAGCAGCAGTCGCTGCAGGAAACCGTCAGGAAGCTGCACAAGCACTGGAAGGTTTGTGTGATGAATAGTGACAGAGAAAACTGCTCTAAAACACTGACGTAGTTTGAACCTTTATCCTTCATAATGTTGATGCTAATGCATTCATACAGTACATATTTAAAAGTCATCCTGTAATAATGAAATCCTCCTTTTTTTTTCACTGATGAAAATAAGGCTATATTAGTATCAAACTTTCTAATCTTGCTCAAAACTGAATCATCATATTTGTATGTACTATCTGCAGGACATCCAGACAGATGCCCCTTTTCACATCCTGCACCTGAAAGTGGAGGTGGAGAGGAGCAAACTGACGCTGTTGCTGCAGGAGTCCCAGGCGGAGGTGACGAGGGAGAACCGCCACCTCGCCAGCATGGGCAGCGAGAGGCTCATCAAGGAGCACAGGGTGAGCACAGAGCGCTTTGCTGGCTGGGTTCCACTTATTGATTAAATCAGTATGAAACAGTTCAATGCAAATTCACTGCTCTGGAAAGATGAACTTCATACAAAAGATCCGAGTCTCTCTCCGTGTCAAGCAAATACTGTTCTGCAGTGTTTTATCGAATCAATGTTTAAAATTTAGTATTTATTATTTATTGTCACATCATAAAAGACACATGAACTTATATACATTTTTCACTACATGAAAAGCTCGGGGACAGTTGCTTTTTTTTACAACACTGTTTTCTCTTTTACTAAAAGATAAAACCTTTTTTTTCTCAGGCCTTCTTCAGGGAAAAGGGTCCTCAATCCATCTGCGAGAAAAGGCTGCAGCTGATGGAGGAACTTTGCCAAAAGCTCCCTGAGAGTGACCCTGCTCACCAGACCCTGGAAACAGCTAGAAAGGATTTCTCTGAGGTCCAAGAGGAAATTGAGAACACCCTTCAGAAGATAATGCAGCACCCAGATAAATGGAAGGAGTACAACGCAAGGTGCAAAAAGTTCTCTTCTATTTTTGTATTAATAGATGAATGTGTTGAGCATTCCCACACACTGCTGAACATGAATTACATCCCGAAGTAACCATGAAACCAACAATCGTGATGAGGAGAAAGTTTTTAGTGCAAATGTTTTTAATAAATACAATTTTGAAGTAGAAATTTAAATGTTCTATTTTCCTGTAGGTACGCTGAATTCTCCTGCTGGCTGATATCTAAAGAAAGTCAACTGAGGCTGCTGAGAAACCGAGCTAATGACCCCAGAAACTACAGCCAGGTGAAGGCTACCATCATGGTGAGTTCACGTTTTTACTTCCTTAATTATCTTCTATATTTGTATTAGTTGTCTGATTTATGCATCTGTTGTTCTCTTTTAACTACCTATTTAATGTGAAGCACCCTGATCTTGTATGAAAAGTGCCATATAAATAAAGTTTATTGTTATTGTTATTATTGTTACTAGACCAAATCTATCCATACCTATCTCTCCTCCTCGCCTCCTCTGTGATGTCTGTACTGTAACAACACTTTGTGTCAGATGACGTTTTTCACCGCATGGCCCGTAACACTCTCCTGTTATCGTGTGCAGGAGCTGAGAAATGATGCAGAGCTACAGGAAGGGAATCTTGGCTGGCTGAAAGCTCGTATGGCCATTCTCATCGAAATCTGTGCTGACAGCGAGGCCCAGCGGCAAGGAAGTGCTCTGCGCAAGCTCTCTACGGACTTTAAGGGTCTTCTTGCTTCTCTGTTCGAGGTATGTGATAATTTATTTACTTGTTTTATTAAACTGCCATTGTAGTTGCATCACTGTATTTTTGTGTGTGTTATATCTTCCAGGCTGAGAAGATGGTGCTGGCTGTGGGGGACTGTGTTCAGTTCAGGGAAGAAGTTCAAACTACTCTTGATGATCTTGTTCAGGGGCAGAAAGAGGCTCAGGCTGACGTCACCAAAATACTGGACAGTCCAACTGTTAGAGAAGCTCAACAACTACTACTGGTTCACCAGGTTCTGTTCACAAAAAGTGATATAAGAATATCATGTCTATTTTAAAGAATTTTAAAGACTGAGTTTACAATGTAAATTAATTTCAAAGTGTCCCTCTTCCCACAGCAATTGTTGAAACGCCTGAAGCTGAAGAGGAAGGATGTCCAGCAGCTGATCACCAGGGGACAGCAGCTCCAGGCCGAGGAGGGTCTGGGAGAGACCCTGCAGCAGGACCTGCAGAGTTTGGAGAACACACTCAGCAAAATGGAGCAAACCATGGATTCACAGGAGCAAAGCCTTGAGGTGAGGCGATGTCACGTGACTCAGGAAACATTTGTTAGTACAAAACATTACATAGGGGACTAAAGCTCTGAATAATAACATGCAATAGTATAGTTGATCTCATGTGAATTAATTAACAGTTGCCTTATTAATTTAATTAATAAATTAATTAATTTAATTTAATAAATATCCTCTAGCACCCTTTCCCTTGAAGGTATATGAAATGCTAAGTGTAAGAAATAGTTTTTCACAAAACTGGGGTTATTTGTTATCTATAATTTCTGATTGTCATATGTACACTATCTGCTATGTAAGGGTTTTAATAGGCTTCCTTTCATTTTTGGGCTGTATCCTCTTATGTGTGTTTTGATGCTGTTATATTTCATGTTTGTATCTTCTAATATATATAACCTCAACATGTTAATGTACAAATACATGAATAATAGTGTTGACTGAATGTAGGAAACTAAACATTTGTGGCCAGAAAAGGAGAAGAGAGGGATTCATGCAGCAGCTTTTGCAGCTGCAGTATCTGTGGGGAATGTCCTGAATAGAGGATAAAGAATTCGGATTGATGTTTTCTGCTGGAGGGACTTGCTTTCTGAGGCATTACAGTGCCTTTAGAAGATAGTGATGCAGCGATTCAGTGGATCATGCTCCTGGTGGTGCGTATATAGAGCAGTGGGGGTTGGGAGTCTTGAAATGGAAACTTTGTGTGCTAGGGAGGATGTATTATTGGTCGAGGTAAAATATCCTCGGTAATGTGCACACCAGTGAATTTCCTGACTCCCTCAGTTGCAGAATGGCTCATATCCAGTGGGCTGAGATGCTCACAGAATAATAGCTTAGTCAATATGCTGACTCATCACCCCTGCTGATAAAGCCAAAGAGAGAAGTGTCATCTGTAAACATAATGATGTGATTTGAACAGGGTTTGTAGTGCGGTCGAGTGTCAGTGTGCTATGTTATTGGTAAATGTGATAAAGGATTTCTGCAATTCGTTGGTGCTGATTTTCTTTCTCTGACGTTTATTGTATTTAAGAGCAGGATAGTTTGAAATGTAATAAATCCTTTTGATTTGACATTTTGGGCCATTGTCCTTCTCAGGTCACATTAGCAGCCTGGCAGGAGTTTGACAGTCAGCAGGAGGCGGTGCATAAGTTTGTCAACAAGGCCCGCTCAACAACAGAGAAAGACCTGAACTTCAGCAGCCCAGAGAGCCTGGCTGTCGAACTTGACCAGGCCAGGGTGAGTTTTTAGGTTCACTCCTGGACACACATCCTGTACTTTACATTTAAAATTTTACAAATAGTAGTGCTAAATGAAGAATATTACTAATATGTCTTTCTTTTTAACAGGTGTTGTTGAAGCAGTGTGAAGCAGAGGCCTTGCACATGAACACGCTGCTGAAGAGAGCGACAGAAATTCAACTTGGTCCCAAAAACAAGACTCTGCTTTTACAGCAAGCTCGATCGCTCAGTGAGCAGGTGGACACAGTGGAGGCTGGGCTCAAAAAAGAGTAAGAGGATTCAAGTCAATTAGCTGATGCTAAATAATATTTGAGGAAACTTCAGATAATATTTGCAGATACTTTAATTCTGTAAATCATACCACAGGCATATTTGAAAGTCAGCTGAGAGTATTTATTGTGCGAAAGCTTACCTTACATAATCTCAAGGACCCTGGTTTAGTAAAACCAATTATCTGGAATGCAGAGGTTTATTTGCAGATTTTATAATTTCTCCTCTTGTGCTCCAGCGTCAGGACTCTGGAGGAGATGAAGACTCAGTGGGATCAGTTTGGAGCTGGTTTTGAAACCTTTTCCTTGTGGATATCTGAGAAGGAAAAGCAGCTGGATGCCCTGAAATCTTCTACTCAGCCTCTTGAGCAACAGATCAACACAGTGAAGGTAAAGTATGATGTACTATAGAGTGAAAACCCTTGTTTGTCCTAATTGTAATCTTGTGGCTGCCTGTAGGCATCAGCCAAAAAAACCAGAACACTACTGTTAAAATCGATAAGGTCTTCTTAAGGAGCCATCGGTGCTAGCACACATCAATAAAGGCCTTCAGACACTGACCGCTGCATCGGATGAGGATGGTTTGTTCTGACTCAGCAGTTTTAGTGCCGACGGCCTCAAGCTTTCTCTATGCTGTGCTGTTTGGATTAGCACCAGCAGTTTAGTAAGCCTGCAAGAAGCATTATTCAGTTAAACAAACAACAAGACTATGTTTTAACTTATTTTGGTAGCTGATGAATTTTAATTTTATTAAAGAACTACACTGATCTACGTAGCCTGCTCCTTATGTCACCTGAGGGATCTCTGACCTGAACTGTCATGTGTATAAAGCTTTTATAGTCACCAACCTATTATGGCTCCCCCATGCCTTACATAATTAATATTTCACCTCCTGCAATTGCATAATATATATATCTGCACATCCAGGCTGTCTGTACCGAGCTCCAGGGACGAGCAGAGGTCCTTTCTCAGCTGGAGGCAGATTCCCAGGCGTTGGCCCAGTTTGTGTCTTCGGGGGAGGCAGCTCGCATCAAGGCCCGTCTGACCCAAATTGGCAGGTACTGGGAGGAGCTGAGGGAGAGTGTACAGCAGCATGATGGACAGCTGGAGGAAAGCTCCTCGCACCAGCAGAAGTTTAAAACAAGCCTGGATAAGGTGAGTTGGTGAAGTGATGCTGATCCAGTATGGTATTTAGGAAAGAATGTGAACATATATTTGTGATCCTTGCTGTCTCCTAGGTGCAAGCTTCTCTATCTGAGCTACATGTCAAACTGGAGCAACCTATGCAATCATGCACCTCCTCACCAGAGACCTACAAAGCTCTTCAAAACCACATGGTATTTAGTTGTTTCTACTTTTCTTTTAAGAAAACAACACTATACTTCTAAGATAACAATCCTTTTCACCTTTAGCAATTCATGGCAGCGTTTTTTTTTTTAAATCCTGAAGCACTGACAGGTGTTCTTTACCAGTCCTCCAGCTCACATTTTATTAAGTGTGGGTCACTGTCTTTTACAATTGTTCCCTAGGATGTCTGTCAGTGTTTGGAGGGGCTGAAGGGAGCCTTGCTGTCCCTGTCAGCTGGTGCTCGAAGACTCAGTGACAAAGAGCAGGCAGAGAGGACCGTGACAGAGCTGAACACCAGCTATGACCAAAATGTGCAGGAGGCAAAGGATAAACAGAGCACTCTGGAGAACCTGCTTTCTCTTTGGCAAAAGTAAGAGCTGTTGACACAACACTTCACTAAGGAGGTTGAAAGAATGATAATAAAAGCATTAATGTTTGGACCAATGGATTAACCTGGACAGCCAACCTGCTGCATGTTTAATGAAGCCATTAAATGTCTACTCTTTGACATATGAGTGTTTCTATCGATGTTTTTCAGGTACGAGAAACAACGCTCAAACTTTGTTTCCTGCTTGGAGAGAAGTGAATCTACATCCAAACCAGAGAGCCCATACCTGTCAGCGGATAAATCCAAACTCCGCTCAGAGCTACAAGATTTGCAGGTGAAACACATAAGTGCACAAACTGACGTTCTACTAAACATATCTAAAACCAGTCGTACAAATGTATGGTGCATTCATTGTTCAAAATTATGAATGAATCAATAGTTTTCGTTTTTTTCTTGGAGGTGTTGCACTCTGAGGTCCAGTCCCTTGAGCTGGCTCATGTTGAGTTAGTATCTGTGGGGACCTCGTTGTTTCCCACTGCACCTGAAGAGAGAGTGAAGCAGCTGAAGGACGAGCTGGAGGCTCTGCAGTGGAGACGACATGTTCAAAATGAAGCCCTGCCTCAAAGGTAGAGCAAGATACTTTATCTGTTAATTGAAATCATCATAGGTTAAACACACATCTGCTGTCTACATAACAAGAGTAACACATTTCATATGAAATTAAAATAAATTATGGAGTAGATTGTTGACTCTGCAACATAATAGATTAATAGAACGAGATTGGTTGTATTTATCGCATTTAATGGAAAATCCATCTTTATAAACATCTCAATATAAATACTGATTCTACTGTGTTGCAATTTTGTCCCACAGAGTGAAAGAGCTTGAGAACCATCTCTCTCTGGTGGAGCAGTTTGACCAGGCCCTGCTTAAATTCTCCCAATGGAGTGAGACCATGCTCTCAAACCTGCACTCAACTTCTCAAATCAACATTGGCAACCTGCAGTCTCCTACTGCACAAATAAAGGTATGATATATGCAGAACTTGTTTTTTTGTTTTAACAACAGTCCATATAAAGCTGGTGTGGAGATGAATAGAGCAACATCTGATTGTCTTGCGGTTGACAGGAAACCCAGGGGGCCTTACAGAAACAGTCGAGTGTGAGACAGAGCTTGGAGCAGCAGACTGAGAAGCTCTGTCAGTTCTGTGAGCCCGGTGATGCTCAGCAGCTCCGCAGCAGAGCAGAAAGCTGTCTGCAGCCCTACCTGGAAGCCAGGCACGTAGCCGAGCTGCAGTTAGAGTGTCTGGAGAGGCTTGAGGCTTTTCTGCAGACCCACGGTGTGGTTTCAGGGATGCTGCGGGGCCTGCGACAGACTGTGGAGAGTGCTGGGAGCTGGGATCGCGGAAGAGTAGAGGAGCTGCAGCAGGAGCTTGCCTCAATTGTCCCAGACATCGGCCAGCTTGAGACTCAGGCGGTCAATCTGGACAGTAGTCTCTGTAAAAGCCATCTCCACATCGGTGCAGACGAGGGCTCTCGGAGGTCATGTCGTATGCTGGCGGATTCACTTAGTGCTGAGCTGGATACAGTGAGGAACCTGCTCGGTACGAAACAGAGTGAGGCAGAGGCTCTTGGGGCTCTGTGGACCTCTTTTAGGCAGAGGAAAGAACAGCTCCTGAAATCTGTGGAGGATATTGAAGAAAAAGCAGATCACCAGAGCTTCAAAGAGCCAAGCCTGCATGCTCTGCAGCAGAGGTAAAGCATTTTAATGTCAATCATATAATCCTCTGGAGTTCTTACCATTTTCAGTATGACCAAATATGCATGAGTTCATACAAAAAATGTCCACAGCAATATTATATTATCTGTATTTTATTCAGGCTGAGGTTTTTCAATCAGCTGGAGGATGAACTGCAGTCTCACCAGCATGAGGAGCAGTGGCTGAGGGACAAGGGAAACCAGCTGGCCCAGAGAGACGCAGAGTTTGCCGGGGAGGTGCTGAGGGAAATCAGCTTGCTGGAGAACACGTGGGAGGACACCAAGAAGCTCATCACAGAGAGGTGGGTTTACCTTTGAGCACTCCAAAGAGCCTTGAAGCATGTTTGTTTACATATAAACTTGAATTGGGGATATACTTCTCTCTACCTTCAACAGACAGGAGCAATGCAATGTTATTGTAGAGCTCATGAGAGAATACCAAACCCACAAAACCTCCATCAGTAGCATCATTGAGAGCACTGAGCCTCTGGTTGACATAAGCTCTGTTCTGAAGGACCACGAGGAAACCAAGAGGTCCCTAAGCAAGGTCAGAATTAATGTCAAATATATATTTTATCAGTATATTTGAGGAAGTGGCTGATAAAAAATTTCTTGAAATGTTTGTGTTCATTACAATTGTGTTTGTTGGCTCCACTTCTAGCACGAGGCGGTGAAGACAGAGATGAACAGTAAACAACATGAGCTGGACCAGTTTTCCAGCAAAGGAAAACAACTAGTGATTGAGCTGAAGAAGATCCCAGACTGTGACTCTGAGCTGATGAAAAAGGACATGGAGAAGCTTGTTGATCAGTGGTTGGATGTAAGTCTGACAATCAGGATGTGCTGATATGATGTGTCACATTTTGCCAGGTTTATCCTTTAACTCGTATCCTATGAAATTGTCATGTTGCTTCATATATTCACACCAAATATTGGAAAGAATGTTAGAAACTCAAAAGTTCAAATAACCACACTTCTGTCTACACCACATGTTATAGCATATGTAAAGTTACTTTTAAACATCTTGTTAATTCAGAATAAAAGTAATTTTAATTGCCAAGTCTATAGATATTTCTAAAGCAAACACCAACACGGCAAAGAGTTTAGTAAACTTGCAACACAGAGTAAGAACTTGTGACTTAAATCCTCTCCTCAGGTGTCTGAGAAAATAGAAGACAACATTGATCGCCTGAAACAGAGTTTGGCTCTGTGGGACGAAGTGCGCAAAATCAGCGAGGATATTGAGAGCTGGACAAGCAGCTGCGGGATTGAACTGAACGAAAGCCTGAACAACCTCAACGACAGTCAAAAGTTGATGGAAAGACTCTCAATGTTACAGGTATGATTTCAGATTTGATACTAGAACCTCAGTGCAGATTTCATCTTATCTTAGAGATCAAGAAACAAAACCAAAGAAAACAACTTAGAAGACTTGACATGTTTTTTCAACTTCCACAGGCGGAAATGGGTGAGAAGGAGCAGAAACTTGAAACGCTGGCGAGCAAAGTGTCAGAGCTGAAGAAACCTAGTCAAAGCCAAGAGACTCCTGCTAAATTACAGGTAATACGTTTAAAAAATCTTGTAGTTATTTGTTCTAAATGATTATTCTTTATTTCATAGTAGATGAATTTGGACTCTACTTCTTCAGGTGCTAGAGAATGATCTGCGGAAGAAGATAAGCACTGTTCAGAAGCTGCATGAGCAGGCTAGAGGAAACCTCATGGACTTCAGTTTCCAAAGGAAACAGTTAGAGGACTACATCTCCCAGATGTCTGCATGGCTGAAAAGTATGGAGGATTCTCTTGTTTCTTCTCCTGCTGGCTCAGATCCTGAGGACATCTGCAGAGTGAAGGTACATTGTAACTCATTATCAGCCCTGCTTTTCTTATAAATATCAGAGATGAGAATTGAACGACGCAAAACAACTTATAATATTTTGTATGCTTTTGAAGGACCTTCAGAAAGAGCTGCAAAATCAGCAGGGGAGCATTGACTCCACCAGGGAGAGCCTCAACACCCTGTGCAGAAAATATCCCTCAGAAGAACTGGCTGGTCTGGGTTCAGCACTCACTGATCTCATCAAGACTTATGAGTCTGTGAACCAGCTTTCTGCCAGAACGCTGGCATCACTGCAGAACTGTCTTCAGCAGCAGTTCAATGGTGAGAAATCTGGAAAACATATGAAGAAACATATGACGAAAAAATATGCGTAATTTCAAGTAGTAATTTGATGCGGTTGTAGTTTCCAATGTGTCAACGGTGTATTTATATATTCTACAATATTTCAAAAATAGAGTCTGGCTTCATATTCCTTTTCCTATCTTAGATTTTTTGAAGGAATGACAAGTATATATGATGAGTTTTAATGTCTTTTTTTTCTCTATGCAAAAAAAACGTGCTTCTGTTTGAGTCTACACCACATTTTATTTTTATTTTTACTTTGCTCCTCAGACCTGGTTCAGGAGTTTCATCGCTGGCTTTCAGAGCAGAGAGAGATAGTGAAAGAATGCTCTGACCGATCTGGAGACACTCAAATCGTGGAACGCAAACTACAGAAACTAAAGGTAAAGCTAGTTGCCTAGATGCTCCATTGGAATAGCTGGCATTCACTACTTGAAACCATACAAAGCTAAAAGTGATTTGGATTATTTGTCAGGGCGCCATGGATCGTGTGGAGGAGGGTGAGGTCCGTCTTACACAGGTCTGTGAGGAAGGAGAGAAGCTCCTGCTCCATCTTCCCAAAGCTAGTGCTGGGCAGGTCCAGCAGCACCTTTCCTCCCTTCAGCAGGACTGGGACAGCTTCGTGGAGCAGTGCAGGCAGAACCAACAGATCCTGGAGGACAGTGCTTCCCTCATGAAGGGGTAAAACACTCACACATGAACCAGTTCTGTAACAATGCTTTGTAAACCCTCCATTTATAAATATGATATTTTTGAATTCCTTGTAGGTTTGAGGGTCGCCTTAAGAAACTTAGGTGGTGGTTGGAACATATGGAAAAGAGGATGTCCACGGATTTGATGGAAGCCAAGCAGCATGGTCCTGAAAAAGCTGTTCTCGAGCAAGTGGAGGAATATCAGCAGGAGGTGCTCAAAGAAAGGTGCTTCTACTTTGTGTGTCTGCTAAGAAATTAAAATAGGCCTTTTATGATTAAGTCCGATTTCCCTGTTCATTCATCAAATCAAATTTAAAGATCTGTCTTCTTTCCATTCAGGGATTCATTTGAGCGCTTAGGTCAGGAGGGCCAGGCACTAAACGAAGGTGGGCGAGGGGACGGTAGTGAGACGAGGGTGTCAGCTCAGCTGCAGTCACAGCACCAGGCCTTGCTGAGGCGTGTGAGAGAGCGGTTACGCAGCTGTCAGCTCACTCTACAGGAGCAACAAGCCTTTGAAGAGACGCTGCAGGCGACCTGGAACTGGCTTAACGGGGTCCAGGAGCGCCTGGCTTCACTGAACAGCACGGTTGGCAATAAAGAGACACTGGAGAAAAGGCTTGGTCTTGTACAGGTCAGTGAATAATGTATTGAGACATTAAAACTCTGAATGTTAGTTTTTTTCCTCTATTTGCTGTAAAAAAAACGTTTTTCTGTAAATGCAGGATATCCTACTAATGAAAGGTGAAGGTGAGGTGAAGCTCAACATGACAGTAGGAAAAGGAGAACAGGTACTGAAGCACAACAGAATGGAGGGGCAGGAGGCCATTTGCTCACAACTCCAGAGCCTGAAGGATGCCTGGGCCAATATGTTGATGACTTCGATGAGCTGCCACAGGTAGGACACGTGTCTTCTTCTGGTGTCCTGAAAACTGTTATGGGAAAGGGACTATTAACAGTGACAGCAGAGTTCATCCAGAGTAATATGTTTAATAATATCGTATCATTGTCTGCAGTCGTCTGGAGTGGACCGTGGCCCAGTGGACCAGCTTTCAGGAGAATAAAGGCCAGCTGCAGCAGTGGATGGAGTCAGTAGAGCAGGAGGTGGGCATGACTCTGCCTCAGCAGCCTGGCCTCAAAGAGAAGTCCGCTTTGCTGGAACGCCTCAGAGCCATCCAGGCTGATGTGGACGCTCACGCCGGAGCACTGTCACGCCTAACAGACAAGGCGGTGGAGATGCACGAGAAAACTGGCGACCAGACCTTTGGACCAGAGTCAAGGGCAGAGCTCAACGCACATTTCACTGATATCGCAGCTGTTGTCAAGGTGAATTACATACAGGCAAAAGTTAATTTGCAAATACCTGCTGAACCCTGTGATTAATTAAGGAAAACAGGACCAGGCACAAATAATCTACAGATGGGAGACATTAAAGAACGCCCTCAAAGGGGAGATACTTAGTGTTGTGTGGCAGTTTTGTGGCAAAGTGGAATAAGTTGCCCCAATAAGAGACAGTTTTATTAAACAACATGGGCCATTATATTTAATAGTAAAATTAATGCTCTAAAATGTAAAGGTTACAAACTTCCATAAAACCTACTGTGGCTCAAATACAATTTTACACATTTATAAATACACAGTATCTCTTTCTTATCCAGTACTTAGTGTTTATGTCTTTTTTTTGTCACCAAAGGGTAAAGTGCAGTCCATGCAAAACATTTTGTCTGAGCATGAGCAGTATCTCGATGCTGTGAGAGACTTCAATGACTGGCTCGTCTCGGCTAAAGAGGAACTGCAGCGCTGGTCGGACCTGTCAGGAAACTCAGTCTCTGTTAAAAGAAAGCTCCACAAGGTGCAGGTAAGAAACTTCGAGCGTTTCTTCTTCTGGAAAAATCACCTTTTTGGAGTGGCTACATTAAAAAGAAGTGCAACAAAAAACCTGCTTTTGAGATAACACTTTTCAGAACTCATAACTTTTTTGTGTGGCAGAAGTTATGAATCATTTTTCCCTTTTCAGGAGTTGCTCGACTCCAAGCAGCGCGGCAGAGAGAGGCTGAACCGGGTTCAAAGATGTGGGGCGGTGGCGAGAGATCACACTGGCTCAGGGGGCTATGAGGCTATGGAGCGAGAGGAAGCAGCCTTGTTGTCATCATGGGAACAGTGGGAGCGTGGAGCGCTGCAGACACGGGCCAGTCTGGAGACCGCCCTCTCCCAGATAGCCAGCTCTGAACAAGAGTTCAACAGCCTGTCAGCTCAGCTTGTGCAGGACCTGCAGGACTTCAGCCGTCAGCTGAAAGAATGGCGTCTACGGTTGGCCAGTGTAGAGGGAACGCATGATGGAGAAGAGGCTGTTAAACGGTGGCAGATGGCAAAGGTAGACCTCTGCTTAGTTTAGCTACAATAGTAAGACAAGAGTTAGTGGAAGTAAACTAGAAAATACAATGATGGTGTAACTACAATTCCTTGTGGTCGCTCATCACTTCATGTGATCTGCTTTCCATTCAGGACACTTTGGAGGAACTTGTCAAGGCTGAGCCAGTGTCTGATAGTCTGAAGACTCTGCTCAATGATCTGTGCCGATTCTCCAGAGATATGGGAGCTCAGTCTGAGAGAGTGTCTGCTCTCATTAAGGAATACAACAGGTGAGAACATTATAAGACTGATTTATAATTTCGCTAGTTCTGGATTGTGTTGCAGGGTAAACGAATGGAGCCCTTAATTCATTAATAATATTTTTTTCTGTATCAAGATAAGATAACTTTTTTTCCTTCTGTCTTGTTCCAAGTCTGAGTCTCTTAGCGTCCAGGGAGTGCCAGAACAAAGAGAAGCTGCTGGACCAAGGTTTCCGTTCAGCTTTCAGAGAGTTCCAGCAGTGGTTGGTCAATGCCAAAATCAATACGGCCAAGTGCTTTGACGTGCCTCAAAATCTCAACGAGGCCGCATCGAGCTTGCAGAAGATTCAGGTAAAGAACTCAAAGTCAACAACCTGAAACCGACATTTACTGAACTAATTTGATTTCACTTCTGGTTTTTACTGCATGCTTGAGTGTCCTCGTCCGCCTCTCTCTCTTCTCAGGAATTTCTAAGTGACAGAGAGCTGGGTCAGTCAAAGTTGAATGCTGTGGTTGTGAACGGTGAGCTCATCTCGAGCATCGCAGGAAAAGACAAAGTTGATACAGTCCGGGCCAAAATGAACACTGCCAGAGAGGACTGGAAAAACATGATGTCTAACCTGCACAACAGAGAAGCGAACCTACAAGTAAACAACTGAACACGTTGGGCCATATTACCATTCCCATTATAAAAACCTGCAGTGTTTTAATATATTAGCAATCTTAACCGTGTATATCTTGTGTGTTTCAGAACCTTTTGTCTCAGATGAAGGACTTTGAGGCCTGTGCTGAGCCCCTTCAGGACTGTCTGAATGCTACAGACCTGGCTGTTCAGGAGAGCAGCACCAGGCTTCACGATCTCACAGCCAAGAAGTCAGAGCTTCACAAGCTACAGGTAACGACTTCCAAACTCCACTGGTCTTTAAAACGCTCCTCATGTTCAAAACAGACATGTCCAGCAACCATTCCAACCATCAATCAACCATTCCATTCCAAATCCCTTCTCCACCTTCTGTTACTGCGTTTTAGCATTGCTAAGAACTTATTCTAACTGCCAGTAGCTTGCTGTGCCATCTTTCTGCTGCTTTTTGCTATTCTCATATCTTCATAATTCAGTTCATTTTTAAGAAATTGTCTACCAGTTATTTCCAGGGGCCTTGATTGCACGTCATGACCACCAACAGTAACACCACGCCAAATATTCCATTCTCTTTCTTTTCGCCATGTTGCCATTGCTAACCCCACAGTCTGTTTCTGACGTCGACTGTCTTATATCTCTGTGTGTGCTTGCTTGCCTCTTTGATAACCTGCTTGTGCTCTTCCAGTCTGCGCTTGAGGAGTTAGCCTCTCACGAGGTTCAGCTGAACAGGCTGAAAGAGAAGGCCCAGCTGCTGTGGGATGAACAGGCGGCCGGCAAGGGTTTTGTGCACCGTGTCTCGCAACTCTCTGCTCAGTACCTAGCTTTAACCAACCTGACCAAGGTACAGTAATGCTTTCCACTCTGCCTGTGCACTGGGGCTTTTCTGGGGGTAGAGCTGGAGAGGAGACAGAGGCACAAGACTGGATTGAGCTCTGATTTAACATGTTAACCTGTTAACAGGCTAAGTTGAAGAACAACAAAGGTACTATCTCAACATAATTCAAAATAGGGCCCGATCGATGTGGACTTTTTGTTGCCAAAGCTGATAATGGTATGAGGGAGTAAAACATTTCTGATACCGATATATCAGCTGATATCTATTGAATGAGGCAACGATTCCTAATATTTTATTATCAAACCCTTATGACAAAGAAATGAATGATACACTTTATTATAAATAACTATAAATAAGAAAAACACAAATACAACCAAATACAAACTACTTGAACTAAGAAAATAATTAGGTATAATCTAAACATAAATGCAATTTTTTTATATTGTTATTTTCGGTAAAATGGTTTTCATATTTTGCACATTATGGCCAAAACGTCTGTAAAAGCCTCATATTGGCTGATTTTTTCGGTTTCAGTTCAATCAGTCGGGCTTTAATTATAAACTCATGTCTTTTGTTACTGTAAGTCTTAAACATTTGAAACAAGGAAAACTGTTGCATTAGAAGAAAACTGTTTGTCTCTTATAAATTATGACGGTAATCTGTGCAGTCATCAGGTTGAGCCTACTGTGAATTCCATGCTTAAAAATCCATTGTGATAATGTTTCGGATTATGTTTGCAGGAGAAGGCGTCTCGGATCGATCGAATAGTCACTGAGCACCAGCTCTTCTCTCAAGGGTTAAAGGAGCTTCAGAACTGGGTGTCTGACACCAGCCACATGCTGCAGACTTACTGCGCCCCCACTGCTGACAAAAACGTTCTTGATAGCAGGATGATCAAGCTGGAGGTAGAACAAGTCTGGCATATTCAAATTTTTGATGAGTAATCACCATTGATAACTGGTTTATGTTTCTAATAAACCTTTGATTGCTGTGGCAGGCCTTGCTGACCGCTCGTCAGGAAAAGGAGATCCAGCTGAAGATGCTGATCACAAGAGGGGAGTCCGTTCAGAGGAACACGTCAGCTGAGGGAGTTCCTGTCGTCCAAAAACAAATACAGGAGCTGAAAGACTCCTGGGATGCTCTGCTCTCTGCTTCGATTCAATGCAAAAGGTTTGTTGTCTACCACAAGTTAAACACTAAAAAATGTGTTGCAAATATCCTTATAGCTAGAGCCACAAAAAAGTATTTATTGTAACAAATGATTGTATCATTGTCTGACTTTGCCGTACTGGACTTTTTACATTGACAGTCAGCTGGAGGGTTCCCTGTCTCAGTGGACCAGTTATCAGGAGGATGTACGACAGTTTGTGGCATGGGTTGAACGTGTGGACGAGAGTCTTGACCCCACTGATAAACAGTGTCCAGAGATGAGAGACAAAACTACTAATCTGAGCAGATCCAAGGTACTGTAATCTTCTTTTTTATGTATTATTTACTAAATATTTGTTTTATAGTGTTTTTTTATACTAATGCACTAATATTTACTTGGGATGAGACATTCTTTTGAGGGTTTATGAAATCTTAATTGGAAATTATCCACAGTTGATTGATGAAGTTACTCAACCTTTCCTGCTTTTTTAGTTGCTGCATGAAGAAGTTCTGAGCCACAGCAGCCTCCTGGACACAATCACTGCAAAGAGTGCCAGTATTGCTGAGAACTATGTCGCTCAACTGGAGCTCCAAGATCTGCAAGAGCGCTACAACACCATCAAAGACGATGCCATGGTAACAAGGAGCAGAATGAACAAAACATCTGGCTGTGGATCTTAATTAAAACACATTTCAGCTTCAGTATTTTCTGATTGTTTACATTTCTGAAACTCTTTATATATACTGTTTACATACCTGTGCAAAAACATTTACAACATATTACAGTAACAATTGAATCATTATTCCCACCTTTTCCTCAGAGGGCAGTAGGCAAAGCAGAGGAGCTGGTGAAATCCCACCAAGAGTATCAACGGGGCCTCCGTGCGTTCGAGGACTGGCTGGAAGAGGAACAAGAGAAGCTTGGCTGCTACACACAGCTGGAGGGGGATGTTGATATGCTGGAGGAGACTCTACAGAAGCTGCAGGTTTGAAAACGATCTATGTAGGAAGTTGTTAATGATTCTAATAATCAAATATATTTCTATTACCCATGCATGGCCTGAAATAGTGCTCTACATAATAATATATATATATATAATATTATTTTAACTTGTGTTACTCCAGGAACTGCAGCTGCACTGCACAGAGGGCCAGGCTCTGCTGAACACAATACTGGTGAGTCGAGAACTGGTCATTCCTTGGGGACTCCCTCAGACTGAAGACCGAGCGCTAGAGACCCTGCAGCAGGAGTGGAGGTTGTACCAAGGCCGGCTGGCCGACACCCGGGCTCAGCTCAACAGTGCTCTGGCCAAACTGCGGCAGATGGAACAGAAGTTCCATCATCTTGACAGCTGGTTAAAGATCATGGAGACCAAAGCACAACTGCGTAGCCATCGGAGGTCTGACCTCACCACTAAAGATGCTCAGCTCCAGCTGATAAAGGTTGATGTTTTAACATTGTGCAAATCTGCATAATTATGTTCATTTTGCATTCTTATCACCCAGTTCCCTCAATGTTCAATGTTGTTGCATGACATTTTCCCAAAAGTATAGAAAATAATGAATTTATTTGTCTCATGAATGATGCTTATGTCATCAGAGCTGGCAAGAGGAGGTGCTGGTTTATCAAGAGGAGATGGAGGGCCTCAGTCTTCTGGCTCAGCAGGTTCTTGATGAAACTCACATAAGCAGCCGGATCAGCACCAGAGCCACTCAGATCACAGCCCGCTACCATGCTCTACTTCTGCATCTATTGGTAACGACTCCTTGAACACAGCACACAGTATGACAGTAAAACACAGCTGTGTATATTGGGTACACCTGTACAGTAGTTGAATACATGCTTGTTGATATGTTTGTTTCAGCTTCTTTAAACATATTGAAATGGTCTCTACTGTTTGAAATCTTTCATTAAATCTCAGTGAAATGGCTTTGCTTTATCATCTGCCTCTGTTTTGCAGGAGACGATCAAACAGCTGCACAAGGAAGTGTCTTGCATTGAAGAGGCACAGTGTGTTTTCAGGACGTTCTCAGACTGGCTCAGCACGGCTCAGAGCAACTTCAGCACTGTGGCTATAAGTGTTGATGTAGTGGACCGATTCGCCATGGAGAGAAAGATGAAGAAACTAGAGGTACTCTCACATGACTTTTGTATATTATTATCGAACCATTCATAGTGCTAGACTCCTGAATCTTATACATGACTAAAGCTTAATACAAGTCCATGTGTCTTTCAGGCTCTCCAGCTTGACATGGAGCAGGGTCACAATTACCTCAAGACAATGAGGGAGAAGACGGAGCGAGCCATGGCGTTCTTGGAGGAGCATGAAGCAGAGCAGCTAAAGGAGGAGGTGGACACGCGCCTCTTCCAACTCGAGGAGTTGATGACCGCTCTGCGCACAGAGCACAGCTCACTAGAGAAATGTATCTCGCTCTCTAAAGATTTTATGGATAAATACAAGGGCCAGGCCCAGTGGGTGATGGAGACCAAGAACCTTCTAGCATCAAGTGTAGAGCCTAAAGCTGAGCTCTACCAGAAGAAGGCTCAGCTAGCCAAGTACAAGGTAACTTAGCATTGGTTCATGCATTTCTCTTGAAAACACAGTGATAATAGGGATTTTTCACTGCAGTATTTTTTCTCCATTTTCATATTTGCAGACAATCCAGCAGACAGTGCAGTCCCATGAGTCAGCAGTGAAATCTGTCATTGAGAAAGGAGAGGCCCTGCTCGACACAGTCCACGACCCAACTATAAGTGACAACATGAAAAAGTTGCAGGCTGACTACCAAGACATCTGCTTGGCAACAAAAGTATGTTACTGTATACTGTTAATCTCTTTCTGCAATTTTTGTGTTTGAAATTACCAGTAGATATTATCACATTCCTTTCTGATGGTGGTTCAGACACAGGTCCAGAATCTTGTGGAGTGGGTCAAGGAGCACGAGGATTACAACAGCGAGTTGCAAGAGGCTGAGAAATGGCTGTTACAGATGTCCAGTAGGCTCGTCACTTTTGACTCCATGCGGACCGGTAGTATGGAGATGGCCACTCAGCAACTTGCCCGACACAAGGTGACATTTTGTGTCCCAGTCATACAAAAGTTCAACTTCCCTTACTGCTCATGATCTGTTTTCAGTTTTTTTTAATACCTTACTGTTCTTTTCAGGCAATCATGGAGGAGATTGCCAGTTTTGAGGAGCGTCTCACAAGCTTGAAGCAGAAAGGAGAGGGTCTTGTTGCCAGCTGTACAGACCAAGTTCAAGCTAAGATCAGTCAACAAGTCCAGGCTCACCAGCAGGGAACCAGAGATAGCTACTCTGCCATTTGCAGCACTGCTCAACGTGTGAGTAAAACAAGTTGACAACCACATTCATCCATTTGATAATTTTCAGAAAAACCTGGCTATCTATTTTATAGATTATATATTTGTATATTTAAGGTCTTACCTCACCTTGTTCTACAGGTGTATCAGAGTCTAGACCGGGATCTGCAGAAACACGTCAACCACCAGGACACTCTCCAGCAGTGCCAGACCTGGCTCTCCGCAGTGCAGGAGGAGCTCCATCTGAACGCTCAGGGACCGACCGGTCTGCAGGAGGCACTGAAGCAGGTCAATGACACACTCCTGGAATACAATGACAGCAACAAGTTGTTGTAATTTATTAACATAAATAAATTTGTGCGTACCCAGGCGAAGCAATACAGGGCCCTTCAGGAGCAGGCCAGCACTTACCTGGACTTGGTGTGCTCTGTGTGTGACCTGTCTGACGATGATGTGAAAGTGACAGCTGCAGAGGTCCAGCAGGTCAAACTCATGGTCAGTTATTGTTACCTCCCTGTCCATTGTGCAACACTGTACCCACTGTATGGATCTACTATCATAATAATTACTCATAAACCCAGGTTTTTAATACATCAGGAAGTTTTTTGGTTATATGTTGACATATTACACATTGATGGACAAAGACATAGTGTATGTGTATCCATGATTACATAATCCTGCAAATATTCACTGTAGGGTGGTATAAATATGTTTTTGCAGATAGAGGAAAGGCTGTCCAGTGCACAGGAGCTGTCAGAGGGTTGGAGAGAGATCAAGGAACAGAAACAAGATCTAACCAGCCTGTTCCAGGACATGGAGCAGCAGCTCCTCAGCCTCTCCAGGCGACCCGCAGAGCTGGAGACCAAGATAGCACAAAACATGCTGTCACAAGCCAAGGTAGGAAACAGTGTCATAACCACTGTCCCTGACAGGGCACACAAACAAGAACTGTTTCTTAATAATCCTCATTAAACATCTTACTTCTTTATTAAAACATGATTCTGTTGGTGACTGTGAAATCACAATCTAATGGCACATTTAACATGGGTTGTGTGGGGATTAAAGAGACATCTGTTCACTATTTGGGTGCGTTTGTGGTAATCGCTCAGTATATTGCTTGTCACACAGGACTGCAGCCAGCAACTGCAATCCAAACAGAATATCCTGACCAAGATGACAGAAACTGTGAGCAGATTGACTGGTGGCCAGGAATCTCCAGAGCATGCAGAACTGCACCGTCTGAGCCATTCCTGGCTTGAGCTCTGTCACCAGGCCAACAAGCTGGAGAGCCAGAGGGAGGAGGATCTGCAGCGGTCTAAAGAATATCATGACTGTATCTCTGCGGTGGAGGCACTGTTCGAGCAGGTGTCCAAAGAGTGGGACAACCTGGCCAGGTGTGTTTGGAATAATTTTCCATCGCGTATTGCTGTTTTCTTGACAAGACTAAAGCAAAAAAGTCTCTTCTTCCGTTACTTCATAGTCTTTCTGTCTAAGACATCACTGACAATATCTGTACAAATCCATTTGTTCAACTATGTAAATGTTGTGAAATTATTTCATATATTATTAGAAGCTAGATAAAATCTTTATTTGTAATTCTTTAACTTTTATTTTTCACTCAGAACGGACGCTGAAAGTTCATCTCAACACTTGGAAGCTTTACGGAAACTTGCCGTGACTCTGGAAGAACAAAAAGGAACTTTGGAGGACCTTAAGGATCAGAAACAGAAAGTCATCCATCATTTGAACTTGGATGATAAGGAGCTGGTAAAAGAGCAAATCAGCCACTTTGAGCAGAGATGGTCTCAAATGCAAAACCTGATTGAGAAGAAAATACAGGACTCTGTGGTGACGCTAGAAGATATGAGCCAAGTAGAAGCACGCCTAAGAGAAGCTCGGGACTGGGCAGAGGAGCAGCAGCCTGCCCTGTCTGAGGCAATGAAAATGAGTCCTCCTCCTGAGCTGGCTCAGAGCTTCCTGTTTGACCACCTGAGCATCTGCAGTGAGTTAGAGGCCAAGCAGCTTCTGCTGGCTCAAGCCATGACTGATGCCGACAGGGTGCTCCCCCGGCTGGGCCTCAGTGAACGGCAGCATTTGCAACAGATGATTTCTGACACTCAGTCTGAGGTGGAATCTCTAAGTGTGAAAGTGGTGCAGCGCAGAAAGCACCTCAGCAAAGCTTTCACAGAGAGGACACAGTTCCTCATGGCTGTGAGTCAGTCAATTTCCTGGGTCCAGCAGAACGAGAAGAAGGCCCAGGCAGAGGAGTACATTGCCTTGTTACCTGATGACCTGGCCAAGCAGGTCAGAACATGCAGGAACATCCAAAGCAGTCTGAAAGCCTATCAGAGCGAGCTGACCTCCCTGTGGGCTCAGGGCAGGGATTTGATGAGGGATGCCAGCGAGGAAGAAAGGAATGAGATTCTAACAAAGTTACAGGAGCTGCAAAACATCTTTGACAAGACTTTACACAGATGTGGCCAGAAACTTCATGAGCTGGAAAAAGTGCTTGTCTCCAGAAAGTATTTCAAGACTGATCTTGAGAAAATATGTATATGGATAAAACAAGCTGATATAGTCACATTTCCTGAAGTAAATCTGATGGTTGGAGATGCTGAGTTGGAAGCTCAGCTTCTGAAGTATCAACTGATAGTTGAGCAGGCAATTGAATATGAGAACCTCCTCCTGATTGTACAAAGAGCGGGCCAGGAAATATTGCCCACTCTAAATGAAGTAGACCACTGCTTTTTGGATGAGAAACTCAACACCCTCCCTCAACAATATAATAGCATATTAACATCAGGCAAAGAGAAACAGGAGAAAATCCAGCAGGCTATTCTTACAAGGAATGAGTACACATCTTTCATAGATGTCACTCATAAAGCACTGAAAGAGCTCGAGGAGCAGTTCAATACCCTTGGCACACAGCCTGTAGGCCTGCAAACAGAAGAAGTTGTCAGTTTGCAGAATGATTACAAAGCCATTCAGGCAGATCTGGGCAACCTGGGTCTTGCTGTGAGTGAACTGAACCAGAAGAAGGAGGGATTTCGGAGCACTGGTCAACCATGGCGCCCAGAGGAAATGACCCAACTTGTGAGCCTGTACAACGGCCTTAAGAGGCTGGTAGAACAGAAAGTAGAGCATCTGGATGAAACCTTAGAGTCATTTGAGGACCATAAGGCGATGGCTATGCAGGTGGACTTTGAGTTAAAGGCCACAAAAGAGCAGCTGGTTAAAGTCAATGCAGAGACCCAGTCAGCTGAGGAGAGGTTGAAGAACTACCATACTCTGGCAGGGAGTCTCCAGAGTGCCAACTCTCACTTGTCGAGGCTCATGGATCAGATGGACACTCTCGCACCCCGTGTGGACCAAGCAGCTCAAGATGCCTCTAAAGAGCAAGTGGTCCTGTGGCAAGAGGAGCTGCGCTCCTTGCAGGCTGCAGTCGGCGACCTGATAGAGGAGTGTGAGAACAGGTTTATTCAGAGTAAAGACTTTGAGACCGAGATGAAAAGGACCCTGGACTGGCTTCAGCAGGTCAGGGATGAGTTGGACTGTGCTGTGATTGTGGATGTGAGGGTGGAGAAGGTGCAGGAGGAGATCAGGAAGCAGCAAATCATGCAGGAGGAAGTGCAGTCCAGACTGAGGATAGTGGCTGCTCTCAGCAGCAGAGAGAATCAGAAGTATGTCAGTGCCAATGAGCTTGTCCCAGCCCACGTAGATACAAGCCTGGAAGAGATGGCAAAGCTGCAGGCAGACGTTCAAAAAGCTCTGAGCTCAAAACAGGTGGGACAATGTTATATTCTATAAAACATTCAAATTATAGATTATAAATCACAAAATGAATGCTATTTGTTGGAGTTCACATGATATCTATGAATTATTCTTAAATTGTCAATTATTTTTCTGTGAAGATTACACTGGAGGAAGCCCTGGTGTTGTGTCAGAAGTATCACTTCAGGATGCAGTCTGCCTGTGAATGGCTGGAGGACGCCGTGTCCTTCCTGCAGCAAGCTAGCCTGGGTGTGGATGTGGAGAACTATGAAGAGTGTCTCCGGCAACAGACTGACATCGTGTCCACGGAGCAGGAGTTCCTCATCCACCTGGAGGAATTGCATTCGCTGCTTCCACAGCTGGAGAACCTGGTCAACCCAGTAGCTAAAGAGCAGCTGCGTGTGAGCGTGGAGTCGGCGAGGCAGAGAGGTGTTGAGGTCCAAGATCAGCTCCAGTGTCACCAGGATGTCCTTCAAAGGTACAGAGAATGAAAGTGCGATGGTGCACATGTAATATACAGTAAATAGGTAGAATTTTTGTGTATAATTGCATTTAATTCTTTAAAATCTGAATTTTTTTTTAAGCTGTGTGGTTCAGTGGAAGTCATACCAGGAGGCAAGGCAGACTGTCATTGAGCTCATGAACGAGGCTGAGAAGAAGCTGACTGAATTCTCCACTGCAAAGGCAGCCACAAGCCAAGAGGCTGAGGATAGGCTCTGCAGCCATCAGGTATAAAATACAATGAAAAGTCATTTTCCAATAATGAAAATGTTGATGCTTCAATTATACACTAAGTTTATTATCTCTTAATGTCCCAGTGCCTTGTATCACTGGTGAATGGCTTCCAAGAGAAACTGAGTGGTTTGGAGGAGCAAGCCTCTCAGCTGGAGCTGGTGGGGAGTGATGTTAGCAAGGCCACCATCAGTCGCTCCATGACCACCGTGTGGCAGCGCTGGACACGGCTACGCAGCGTGGCCCGGGGACAGGAGAGAGTACTGGAGGACACAGCACAGGAATGGAGGACTTTCAGGGAAAAGGTATAAAGGCAAACTGAAAAAATAATTTGTTGTGCATAACTAAATGATTTTGCAAACCCCAAAACATGTATATCACACAATATTGTGTTAAAATATATAATTAACTTCTGAATGATCTTCTTTTTATAGATGGTGAAGGTGAGAGCAGTCTCTGATGAGCTCCAAAGTCGGTTCCCTGATACTGCCATTGAAAAGGCCTCCAAAGCCACGCTGCAGTCTCTGTTGGACCAGCACGACGTGCTGAGCCAAGACTTGGAGAGGGAGCTCTCCTCTCTGATGCTGCTCCGCCAGTACGCCCTCAGCCTTTTGCACGACGTGGAAGTGCCCTCGCCGACAAGTGAAAAGGACGAGCTGCCCAGCCTGAAGGAGATCAGAGCTGTACAAGATCAGATGGAAAGGTAGTGAGACAATGTCATGAATTGTTTTTTTTGGTTGTATTAATTCCAGTCACTTAGAATTCAAGTGAACCATATTTTGGCAAATCAGAGTTTGAGAAGAATTTTTCTTTTATACTTGTCCCCAGCCTCCTGACACAGTCCAGAACTAAGAGAGCTCAAACTGCTCAGGAACTGAGGGACAGAGAGGAAGTGGAGAAGGAGCTCAGTGTTGTGAAAGCCTGGATCCAGGAGTCTAGGGAGCTTCTTCTCAATCCCACTCCAGACATTGATTCTCTGCTGCAGGAGCTTGAGGTATATCTGCCATGTGAAAAGAGAAATACCATGTTTGTGAATATCCTACTGTCAATAATTGATATTTGAGTATTATTGTTATTTAGGAGAAGGGCTTCATGTGTCTTGTTTTTCTTCCGTACAGATTGTACATGAAGATGTCATCACTTATCGCCAGAATGTGGATAAATTAGCAGAGCAGCAACAGAGCAAGTACCTGGATCTCTACACTATCCTGCCGTCTGAAATCTCCATGCAACTGGCTGAGGTTTCACTTGCATTGGGTGCTATCGAGGATCAGGTATTATATCGATTCAACAGCTTTTAATTCATATATGAACATAGCATTTTTTCCCCTAAATCTGTTCGGGAAAACATGCACTGTTAAATATACAGTATCATCTGGCATGTTATTTATTTATTATTCTTTTTTTAGGTTCTTTCTAAAGAGAGAGAAATTCAGAAAACGAGGGAAATAAAAGAGGACTTCAGCTCCAGAATCCATGATATCTCTGAGAAACTCAACGCTGTCACTGCCAAATTCAAGGAAAAATCCCCAGATGTTGATCATGCCAAAGAAGAGGTCAAGGTGGGTGATGTAATCCTGCTTGGTCCTACTGTGACATTGGAGTTTATTTAGAAATAGCAAAGTTACACTATCATTGACAGGCATTCAATAATGTCACGGTGTACAATTCTACATGTCACACTTCTCTTCACAGAGCTTGGCAGAGGATTTGGACATTTGCGGTCGCTCCCTCTCAGAACTGGATTACACTGTGCAAGAGTTTGGCCGCAGAAACCCCCTGCTGGCCAAACAGCTGAGCGATGCTATCAGCAAACTATCAGAGCTGCATCATCACACAACTCGACTAGCAGACTGTCGGCACAACTGGCTCAAAAAGGTTTGCGCTCACATACTTTATGCTTTTGTGTTCTTCGTCAGTGATGTATGCTTTTTCAGCCTCTCCTTATCTTGGGTCTTCAGGCTGTCTGCCATTTAGACGAGTATAATGAGATGCTCGACTTCATCGTGAGGTGGTCAGAGAAAGCCAAAAGTCTGGTGAAGGCCAACATCATCTGGAACTCCTCTGTTCACCTGCAGGAGCAGATGCGAATGTATCAGGTGAGTTTCGGGTTTAGTCAGCTGTACTCAAAACAAGTGTTTTAGCTTCTTAAGCTCTAGATTCGTTATTGGCCTCTCCACACTTTATTTTGAGAATGAAATGTGTAAATGGATGGACATGGCTACAGCTGTCTTGACTTGCCTCTCGTTCACTGCCTTGTTGTCCTTGTTGCTCAGGCTGTCCTGCGTGAGTCCCGGGAGCTTCACGGAGACCTGGAATCGATGGCGGAGAAAGTCGACCTCCTGTCTGAGGTGCTGCAGGTTGACTCTGTGAGCCAACAGGTTTGTGAGCTCAGTCGAAACACAGAGGAGCTTCAGCAAAACATCAAGACACGGCTGCAGAGCTTGGAGGATGCAAATAAGGTAAAGAAGGAAAAAAATACATGATTTCTTATCTGTTTTATACTTCTTCAAAAGCTCCTCAAAAATGTAAATTAGCACTTTGAAGTAAAACAAAGGAATTAAGGCTCATGAGTTATTTCTTCAATGTTTTTATATTTCTGTAAAGCTGGTGATTGATACTGACGATGTCATTTATGAGCAGATAACTATTTATTTGACTGATGTGTTCTCAGAGTATGGAGGCCCTGGAGTATGAAGTTAAGGCCCTTCATGTTGCTCTGGAGCAGGTCCAAGCCACACTCACCTCACCAGAGTTGGCACGCCAGAGCCTCAAAGAACAGCTGACTCAGAGACAGGTAACCACTCATTATACAATCCAAAATGCAGCTCACGATCTATTAAATCTATTTATTAATATATACCTCGTGTTTTTGCAGCGTCTGTTGGCAGATATGGAGAGCTTCAAGCAGCAGGTGCAGGCAGTGCAGCTGTGTCAGAGCGCTCTGTGGGTCCCAGAGGAGGTGATGCCCAACCTCGCCATTTGTCGCACAGCTCTGCGTCTGCAGCAAGAAGCCAGTCAGTTGCAGCATGTGGCCATTCAGCAGTGCAACATCCTACAGGTACAATAGGGGGCACTACTGCACAGCAAATGTCTACTGTAGCAAACCCTGCATTCAGATACAATAAGCTGTGTATGCTTCTTTGTCTTTGTCTAACTGTTGCAACACTCGTTGTGGTTTTGCGCAGGAAGCAGTGGTGCAGTACGAGCAACATGAACAGGAAGTGCGAGACCTACAGGGGCTGATCGAGGAAGCACACCGTGTCATCCAGGATCGACCGATCCCCACCAGCAGCATCCAGGAGCTGCAGGCCCAGATCCTTCACCATGAAGTACAACACATGAATTCATTAATTTTTACCTAGGTGTCACACACAGGGTCAAAAGCAACTGCAACTCATTATACTATAGGGCAAGAATCTCTGCTCAGGTCATCACTGACTTGTAGCCATAACATATAAACCATGGCATGCTTGCATGTATTAAAACTACAGATACACTAGATGTGAACATGCAAATTGAACACAGAAGGCCTGCAAATTAGTAGAAAGATAGTAAGTTTGATATTTTGTATTTTTGATTAGGAACTCGCCCAGAAAATCAAAGGCTACCAAGAGCAGATCGCCTCACTGAACTCCAAATGCAAGATGCTGGCAGTGAAGGCCAAACACGCCACCATGCTGCTGACTGTGACTGATGTGGAGGGGCTGCCTGAGGGGCTGCAGGAGATGGACGGGGACAAATCACAGAAATCAGCCCAAGCCGTCATGGTAAGAAAAGACCAAATACCACAAATCCGACTGATGCTGAGAAAGCTATTTGCAGCTGTATTTTGCTGAGGGCTTTGCCTAATTAATAAACCTCCTGACTCATTCTGCTAACTCTGGCTTCCACTTAATATATTAATAAAACCTTTTGCATGCGCTCATAGCAAAATGTGTTTTTATAAGTTGCGTTGTGCCACTTTTATCTAAAAACACATTGCATATGATTAACCTTTCCACATCCACCGTGCCTGTCTGCTCTTCTGTTAATGTTTCTTGCATGGCGTGTCAGATGACGGCTGGCCGTTGTCACACTCTCCTGTCTCCTGTAACTGAGGAGTCTGGGGAGGAGGGCACTAACAGTGAGGTCTCTTCTCCTCCTGTCTGTCGCTCTCCCTCCCCCATCACTTACACTGAGGCCACTATAACCAAGGTATCTGCCTTCTCTGTTCCTCTTAAATTAACTTTTACTTATCTCTTCTGAACTTTCTTTCATAAAAAACAAACAAACAAACACTCAATTAAGAGAATCAATAACTAATAAAGAAGAATTAACTAATGTCACTAATAATCCATATCTAGTATCTGCCTGCAGCTGCAAGTTCATCATGGCTAACAATAAGTTTGGAGCTTTTTTACGGCTGCTTTGTCACTCTTGTAACTGCTGATAGCGCTGTTTGATTTGATTTGATATTTTTAGATGGGAAGAGGAACCCTCATAAGAGCTCCAATCCAAGAATTATACGACCCAACGTTTGAGTCTGTGGCCAACTTGGACGACTTGCAGCGCTCCTGGGAGACATTAAAGAATGTGGTATGTGAATAAAACAAGATATCAGCTCTGCGATTTATTGATTGTCAGTGAATGTTGTCATGTTGTGAGCCTGTACAACTTTTGCATTGTAATACAGATCAGTGAGAAGCAGAGGTCTCTGTATGAAGCTCTGGAGAAACAACAACATTACCAGGGTTCGCTGCAGTCAATCTCCTCTAAAATGGAAGCTCTGGAGGCCAAACTGAGTGAGCCTGTGGAGGCAGATAAAAGCCCAGATAGCCACGTAAAGGCCCAAGAGGTGAGTCCTGCACAACATAATACAAGGCTTAAAGATAAGGTTGACAATCTTATGGTATTACAAAGAAGATCTCTTTAAAAAAATCACTGTTTTCTCTTCTTTTTTTAATTTCTATTTAGATATTATAAATTATTTGTTTATTCCTGCTTCTACCCGTTGTAGTAACACATTTTTTTCTGGTCTGTCAATGCACAATTCTTTTGTTGTTGCCATTTTTGATTTAATTAATAGTAGATATTAATGTTGTTTGTGGGTGCAGATGGAGTCTCTCTGTAATTTTCAGATGTTTGTAAAGAATTTGCCTGAATAGGAAGATAAATACTGGATTCTGGTCAACCTAAAAATGTAAATGTAGTTACTTAATATATATGCAGCCCGTACAACTATAATGGTGTAATTGTGCAGGGTCTGACGGAGGAGATTCAGAGCGTGCAGGAGGAAATCGACAGGCTGCAGACAAGCTTCACAGAGGAACAGGCCGTGGACTCAGACATGGCTGACCAGCTCGCCATGCATTCCTCCCTGGCTGTGTTAGCGGAGAGGATGGCCACCATCCACATGAAGGCCTCAGGGAAACAACAGATATTGGAGGTATTTGTTGTGAGAATACAATAGTACTAATGGTAGCTGATGCTTCTTTTATGTTACATTAATATATTCATGTGATGTGATCTGTTGTGCAGGAACGCGTTAGTGACCGTCTGGAGGGTCAGCGTCATGAACAGGCCATACAACTGTATCACAACCAGGCCGATGAACTGGACCAGTGGTTGGTCAGCATGCGCAGTGTCGTCACCTCCACCCTTGAACTGGAACCTCTGGAGGAGACAGACATGGAGGATCAGCTTGCTGAATGTCAGGTAAGAGCTCCCCCTGCTGTCCACTCAAAGCAATGCAAACAATGTACATATTTGAATTAACACATTACTTAAGAACATGAATGGAATTATTTTTAACTGGGAAGGAGGCTACTGAATTATGAATATGCAGCAGATTGTCATGAAATGACAGTTAGCTCTAGAGATATATTGTTAGTCATTCTTTCAGAGTCAAAATTGGCTCTGGATTGTTTACATTTGTCTTATACGTCAGTGTTTTGTTTCCCCTATTACATATAGATCATCCCAGGGGGCAGGGACCGTTCAGTAAGTAAACAAGAGCATTAGCAGCGTTAGAGGGGCATTCAGACGGCTTGGCTCCTAAGCGACTGTACAACTAGTCTTAAGCAGATTATGCAGATGTCTCTATGTGACAGGGGCCAGTTAGAAGCATAGGGCGGAGCAGTCGGGGGTTGGGGCTTTCACATGATTAATAGATTCCGGCTGTTGGGATTGGTGTTGTTGCCGAAGCTGCTAGAATATCCAAGTAGGGGAGTCCTAGAGGACGGGGAGTGTAAGGCGGGAGGGAGAGTTGCTCTCTGCCTTTGGAAAACCGGTTGATCGGTTGAAGAGTTGCTGCTATGCTACTACAAACCAAATGTTTCTTCAAACATTAGAGCATCATTCTCTGAAAGGTGTCCTGGACCATGCTGAACATTCTCTGTGGTCTTCACGGAATAGTAGCTCTTGAATTTGAGTGACAGCATGTGTGTAGCAGAGCGGGAAGGATTAGTGGTAATATGTTGCACAGGAGGCGAGGCCGGAGAGGTGGGCGAAGGATGACAACACAGGGACAGCTCTCCCTGTCCTGTGGCCGGGGAAAGCTGCTGTCGTAGGGGGGTGCAGCTGGAACCGGTGGGCCTGTTGTGTCGTGACAGGAGCGGCTGCAGGTAGTGAGACACCATGTTTGAGCTGGCCTCTCTTCTCCTGATTCTGCAGAGCATGCTCCTGGAGATTGAAGAGAAGGTGCAGGCTCTGTCCGAGCTGTCCATGCACAGTGAGAACCTGCTGCTGGAAGGTCGCACAGAGACCAGGGAGGACGCCGAGCAGCTAGCCAGGAAGCTGCGCACATTGAAGGGCGGCCTGCTGGAGCTGCAGAGGATGCTACAAGACAAGCAAAGTAACATCCAGGTGAGATAGCTTTAGGCTTCAATTGTTGACATATCACAACCATCCAACACTGTATGCAGATTTAGTTCAGTCCCTTTCATATCTGCCTGCAATCTAAGAGTATACTGAATGTTTATTCTAAAACTCAGAGGTGGCATGTATTTATGATCCTGCTTCCTTGCTGATTCTTTTCTTAAATTACTCTTGTTTTACAATGTATTATCTGCTCCTAAAGTGTTCTCTGCAGGAGCAGGACAGCAGCGAATCAGACTCCAGTCTCTCACAGAGTCCCAGTGTGCAGGAGTGGCTGGCCCAGGCCCGGACCACACGGACCCAACAACACCAGGACAGTCTTCAGAGTCAGAGGGTATATTCACATCACACTATATATTAATAAAATGAGCTTTATGAAAAATTGTGTTGTTAGATATGTTTTACCTATGCCTATAACCAGATACTGCAGCATTGTGGCATTGAATGTGTGTATTTTCATTTAGCCATACAATTAAAATAATAGTCTTAATATTAAAGAATAAAATGTCTTCCTACCACCACCACAATAGTGATTCTCGCTACGATTTAGCTATTTAATGACACGTTAAGCACGGTAAAATGTTGGCTTATTGCATGTCTGCTCTTCAGGAGCTCGAGGAGCAACTTGCAGAGCAGAAAAGGTTACTTCAGTCTGTCGCAAGCATAGGAGAGGAGATTCTCATCCAGCAGGCCTCACCCAGCAGTGCCAGGTATTTTACATCCCATCATACCCTCATACCATGGAGTATAACATTGATCGGTGAAATGTCAAGTTATATTTTATGTATGAATCCTTATCGCAAATTGTAAGTGGAACGTTAATGCATTCATGCTTCTGTCACCACGCAGTACAACAGAGCCGTTCTCACCAGCAGCTTTGGTCGAGAGGGATTCTCAGGCTGCACGAGAGCAGATGAGGCAGAGATGGGAGAGCCTGAGGTTAGAGCTGAAGACCAAACTGCAGCTCCTGCAGAAAACTCTGGAGCAGGACCACAAGCAGCCGGTACAAACCCTGTGGTGTTATCATTGTTAGAGCAAGTAGTCGTAGAGGTGGAGTGTGCTGTCTTTTGCTGTTGTCGTTCACGTTTAAAGCTAGAGACTGTCATGTGCTTTTGCAGGTTTATTCCCGAGCCTCTCGTGTGACCACAGCTGGATCATTGTTCAAAGGAGAAACGCAAGCAGACAAATCGTCCCTGAAGACTCTGTACGACAGCTTCAGACAGGCAATAGAAGACATAACCACTCAGGTTTCACCATTTCTATAACAATATTGTACATTGCAAAGCATACAGATTTAAATATCTTGTTCAATCAGCTGTAGCGATACAAACCTGAAACCTTCTTGTATGTGCGCAGCCCGGTGGTGGTGAGACACAGGTGGCGCAGATGGAACAGCAGCTCTACACAGCTGTGTCATCCACCTCCTCCTGGCTGGATGGTGTCGAGAACAACGTCTTCTCTGGCTCAGTGCTGCTGGCTGAAAACGCAGAGACCCGCCTACAAAAGCAGGAGGTACTATGAGGCTTCAGGTCCAGGGACTGTGTGTCGATTATTAAATCCTAAAAATAACAAATAACACTGAAAATGTAGCATTCTGGATGTGTAATAAATTGGGATTTGAATCAGATAAACAAAGATGTGATCTTGCAATTTAGCAGTTAAATCACGGGCTCAACTGATCTTTGTTTCTGATCTTCTCTGCAGACATTAGAAAATGACATGATGCATATGACGGAGGAGGTGAAGCTAAGTCAGTCTCTCCTAGCCGGGTCCTCAGGTCTGAGACATGAAGACCGAGCACTGCTAGAGGACAACCTCGAGTGCCTGAAAGAGAGATTAGGAGCTCTGGGTTGCGCTCTGGGAAAACGCTGTGACCACATGAGGACCAGAGCACATGAACTCACAGCCTACCAGGTTTATACACTTGATTTTTGTTTCTTTTCATTTCCTTCATATGTTGTATCAAAGTCAAAATCTTCAGAAGTATATGTATCCTCAGATTTACAGAATACAGTGTTTTTCTTTTTCTTTGTCAAGTAAAGTTGATTTTTTATTGAATCTACAATGAAAAATTAAACAACAGAAAATAAATGAAATTGTCTGAAATTTTCCTCTAATACAGACTGAGTTACAGCTTCTCCAAACTGCTTTAATTGAGACCAAGTGCCAGATCCTACAGGCCTTAGCTGGAGCCATGGAAAGACCAGCCTCAAAACAGCTGGAGGTAATGCAAAGTTTGGCACAGACACACATCTACACACATTCCACTGTCTCTTTTCAAGGCTCAACTTTGAAGAACACAAACTATTAATGTGAATATCTTGTCATTTGTTCATTTTAGGTTATTGCCAGTGCAGAGGAGAACCTAAAAGATTTTGAACAGAGCATAACAGCGATCAAAACGAGAGGAGCAGCACTGCAGGCAGACCAGATATCGACAAACAAAATACTGAAACTCCAGGTAATGCACATCACTGACAGCTGCCACTGAAAGTTGGTTGGAAAAAAAACATGTTGTAAAAGCTGCTTCACAGAAAATTCTCTGTTATCAGGATTCCTTTGAGGAGCTGGTGATGACGGTGGGTTCCCGACGCAGCGGGCTGAACCAGAACATTGCTCTGAAGGAGCAGTATGAGCGGGCTCTGCAGGACCTGACAGACCTGGTGGACACAGCCAAGGACAAGATGGCTGCTGATCAGAGGATCATTGCCAGCTCTGTGGACGAAGTCCAGCATCACCTGGACAAACACAAGGTTTGGTCAATTTTGAGCTTTATTAAGGTCCTGGAACAAATGGTTATCAATGCTGGTGAAAAAACTACCAGGTGAAAAACAGAAGTGGTCATTGTTGTGTCTGATTGTGTATTTTAGGAGTTCTTCCAGGGTCTGGAGTCCCACATGATTCTAACAGAAACGTACTTCCGGAAAATCAGTGGCCTGATGCTTCCCAAAGAGAGCCAAGGTCTGGAGGAAACATTGGCCGAGGCTCAGAGTATCCTGAAAGAGGCACACAGTAAAGGAGTGGAGCTCGAGTGTATCCTGGAGGTAAGGGAAAAAACGCTGCTCATTTAAACCATGATTTTTCTTCCATTTTATGAAATGCAGATATGTATGGCCGAGACTAGATGTTGAAAATGGTGGAAAAATGTTCTAACTGTTAAGACCTAATGAACTGGGACATTAGAAGAGCTACTGTATGTGATCATATGGTATAGAAGAAACCCACAAAAGGAATAAATCCCTGTGTTATTACGTTACATCGAGTCAAGTTGAGATTAATTGAATCAAGTTGAGCTTCACTTTCTTGAAGAAGAAATTTGTCAAGTGGCCATTTAGTGGTTTCGAGTCAGTTGTTAGTGGTGTCCATGTAGGAGGACAGACAAAAAAAGTTGATATTAACAAATATCTTTTACATAAAATGGTTTGCTCTGGAAAACAAATCACTTACAGCGGATATATCTTTTCTATCTAATGATCCTGTTTTATTTTACTTTTTAAAACAGACTTGGTGCCGATTGGTGCAGGATTACCAAAGTCTGAACCGACAGTTGGAGACAGTTGAGGGAAGTATCCCCTCTGTTGGTCTGCTGGAGGAGACAGAGGACAGGCTCATGGAAAGAATCTCCTTGTATCAGGTACAAAGAAACAGTAGCTCTGACTTTATGATATGATATAATATTCAGCTTTATTGTTCAGAAATGAAGTTTTCAATGAAGTTTCCCTGATTAGAGTTGAACATGTAGGAGGCTACAGCTTCAGCCAGTCTAGACAAAGGAGCCACTCATTCGCTCTCTTTACCCAGACCGTCTAATTCTCTTCTATTTTCTGTGAAGGGTCTGAAGGGCAGACTGACAGAGCACCAGCACAAGCTCCACCAGGTGCTGGACGAGGGTAAAAATCTCCTGCTGTCAGTTTGCTGTCCTGCGCTGGAGAATCAACTCGCGCTGCTCGGTGAACACTGGCTCACCAACACCGCCAAGGTCAACAAGGAACTACAGCGGCTGGAGGCCATCTTGAAACACTGGACCAGGTCAGGAATATGATCACTGCATATAGACAGTCGAGTGCAGTCTATCGCATTTAGTTAACTAAATAAAATGTACCTGTGATTTCTAATCTCATGGCATGATTCTTTGTTTCCATTGTGTTTTGTTCTCAGGTATCAGAGGGAGTGTGCTGAGCTCAGTGAGTGGTTGCAGTCTGCTCTGGAGCGACTGGAGTTTTGGAACACGCAGGCAGTGCTGGTCCCGCAAGAGCTGGAAACCGTCCGAGACCATCTCTCTGCTTTCCTTGTGAGACTTCTTCTTTTCCTGATGTGCATCTTGTCTTGTATTGATTCAGAGATTCGGTCTCTTTCCCAGCAGCGGTGTTGCTTGATGTTTTTACAGTCGCACACATTCAACTGTTGGAGCTGTACAGTATTTTCTACACACACCAATTATGTAATTTCATGCTTTATATACTTGTTGGCTCTCACTTAAACAAAAGTGTTTTTTAAACATGACAAAATGTGTGTATTCTTGAAGTAATTTCCTACCTCATACAACATTGCAAAGCTGACATTGAAACCTGCATTGTTTATGTCCATGTTAAATTGTTAGCAGTCGTTTTCATTACATCCATTGTAGGCACCATCAGCTCAGTGGAATGTATCTGGTTTCTCATGCACCCTTGTGATATCAGCAAATAAAATGGTCAACCACATATAAAAACATTGCTCCATTATACTGGTGGTGAAGAACTCAACTGGGTGCATTTGAGGCTGAGGTTATACAACTCAGTTGATACCACAGCAAATCAAATTTACGTGGGTGTGTTGGTTGGTTTTTATTGTTCAAGAGCTGATTGTTATTTTGTTTTTTACATCAGTGTTACGGCTAAAAGTATATTGTACAACATCATCATACTGTATATTATAATATTATCTACCAGTGGATAATTCCTGTCATTGTCTGTCTCAGGAGTTTTCAAAAGAAGTCGAGGGCAAGTCCAGCCTGAAAAGCTCAGTGGTGACCGAGGGCAACCAGTTGCTGCGACTGAAGAAAGTGGACACAGTGATGCTGCGCTCCGACCTGGCACGCATCGACACACAGTGGAGTGAGCTGCTCACACGTATCCCAGTTGTCCAGGAGAAGCTGCATCAGGTATCGTCACATGAAGCCACGCTCAACAGGCTTAGCTGCTCCAGGGCAAATAGGATTACTCCTTTCTGCTGCCTCACTTAAATAGAGTCATGGTTGTCACGGTTGACTTTAAACTTTAAACTCGCTGCACATGACTTTTTTCTTCCTGTTTAAAATGCAAGACCGATGGATTTTCATTTCTCCCCAGATCCAAATGGAGAAGTTGGCCTCTCGTCACGCCATCTCTGAGCTGTTCAACTGGATCTCCTTGATGGAGAATATCATTGAGGAAGACGAAGAAAACCTTAAAAGTGCTGTGGGTTCGAATGTGATTCAAGACTACCTGCAAAAATACAAGGTAGTCAACTTATTCTACAAGTTTTGGTCTGATCTGTTTAGGCCTAGGGTTATATAACCCTATTAATATATTCAGAAATCTCAGCCTATCGCTCTATCATCTGATCAATTTCGAATTTGATGGGTCAGGAAGTTAATTTTCCAATGTTCAGAAATCTCAGCCTATCGCTCTATCATCTGATCAATTTCAAATTTGATGGGTCAGGAAGTTAATTTTCCAATGTGTTTGAAGTTGTTTTGAGCCCAACGCTACCTCACATAAACTGTACTGTCATCTGTAACACATTTTTAAAAGCAAACACATAGTTACTAGTGATGCAAGTTGAATATAAATCTCTATCTGATTGTGAATCCACTGCTGTTTCCTCACTTTAGGGCTTCAGGGTCGATTTAAGCTGCAAGCAGCTGACTGTGGACTTCGTCAACCAGTCAGTGCCACAGATGAGTGGTCAGGACGTGGAGAGCAAGCGCAGTGATAAGACCGACTTTGCTGAGCGTCTGGGAGCCATGAACCGACGCTGGCAGATCCTACAAGGCCGCATCAACGAGAGGGTGAGGCAATAGACAATGATACTGCTATTGAAAGAATGATGGCAATTGTCATTTATTAATGCAAAATGTGTTATTCTTGCAGATACAGTTCCTGGAGGGTGTTTTGGAGATGTGGGTGGAGTATGAGAGCAGCATTCAGGCCCTGAAATCCTGGATGGCGAATCAAGAAGAAAGACTCAGGAGGAAAAATAGGATAGAGGATTTGACGTCTGTGCAGAATGCTCTCAGAGACTGTCAGGTTGGCTTCTTTTACTGTAATGATTCTAATTCATGAAAACCCTCTGTTCCCCTCACATACACCTGTTTTCAGCCCATGTTTTTTACCATGAGTAAAAATCATTATTCTTTAGGAGATGGAAGAGTTTGTGAAGGAAAAAGAGAAAGAACTAGAACGGGTGGAGGAGCAGGGCTGTGCTCTTGTCCAGAACAAGACCGATGAGGCCTGTGCTATCGTCATGGAAACACTCCAGTGTGTCAATCACACCTGGGCTAACCTGGACCACTTGGTAAGCTCCCCTGTTTTTCTCTCTGACTTTAAGGTGCTACTTTGTTTGCGACCCTCTATTCTTCTAAACTCCGCTTTTCTCTTTCTTTGTTTCACTTTCAACAGATTGGACAACTAAACATCAGCCTGAAGTCGGTGCTGGATCAGTGGAGTCTGTACAAACGAGCTTCAGAAGAGATCAATGGCTACCTGATGGAGGGAAGGTACTCTGTGTCTCGTTTCCGCCTCCTCACAGGCTCCCTGGAGGCCGTTCAGCTGCAGGTCCGGAGTCTGCAGGTATGTTAAAATTCATCTTTTTTATTCTGCAAATGTTTCTAAATGCTCTAATGCCATGTTTGTCCACGCTGGGGAAATGAGTCATGTGTTGTTGGTCACCTGTATAGGATTTGCAAGAGGAACTGGAGAAACAGGAGAGCAGCCTGAGAAGGTTTGGTGCTGTGACCCACCAACTGCTGAGGGAGTGTCACCCATCAGTGTCAGACTCCCTAAACAACGCCCTTAAGGACGTCAATGCGAGGTGACTTAACTTTAAGTATTTTGTAGATTTGACTCGTGTTGACATCACTGATTGCCCCTCAATATTTACATATTCATCCTCCATCCTTGTCATGTCTGCGCTCAGATGGACTGGTTTACTCGAGGAGATTGCAGAGCGCCTGAGAAGCAGCAAAGCTTTGCTCCAGCTGTGGCAGCGCTACAAGGAGCTTTATGAGCAGAGCTACCACAGCATCCAGCTGCAAGAAGAGATGGCAGACCGGCTCCTCAAGACCACCTGCAGCAAGGACATTGCTGACGAGGAAGTGTCCGACTGGATCCGAGAATGCAGCGTGAGTGAACGGCCATTGTTGAATTGTTTTAAATCAGAGCAGTGCTAAGTATTTCAGTATGTTTCTGGAAGTCTATGCCATCACCATCCTACCTGTAAGGAAATCGCCATGTTTCTATGTTGTTCCAAAATGGAAAGCTGTGTTTGGTGAATCAGTTTTTGTTTCAAGTGAAAACTGATGCCTACACTATTTCCTGGGTTTTACTTTGCTGTGAAAAAACCTCTAAATTCTCTCTGTTCTGTGTCTCAGGAGTTGCTCCGGTCCCAAGCTCCGGTGCAGGCCTCCCTGCAAGTTCTTCAGGAACTGGGAGAGCAGCTGAAACAGCAGGTGGACACGTCTGCAGCCTCTAATATCCAGTCAGATCACCTCTCTCTCACCCAGCGGCTTAATGCTGTGGAACAGTCCCTTACCAGGCAGCTCACCACCCTGCAGGTAAAATAAGAAGATTCACAGAGAATATATTTTTTCAGTCAACCAGTCAAAATCGTGAATTTTAAAATTGTGCTTCACCCAACAGACTGGAGTCCAAGATTATGAAACCTTTAATGATCAGCTGGATTTGTTGGGGTCCTGGATCATTGAAGCTGAGGAGGCTCTAAAGATGCAAGATCCCAACGGCTCCACCGACCTGTCAGTCATCCAGGACTGCATGGACCAACTCAAGGTTCTGTGTTGTTTTTATTTTTCTCAGTTAGCCAAACTAGTCAACTTTATTGATTGTCCTGAAATGAATGAATTTAACATTTCTTGTCCTACTACAGAGGCTCATGTTGAAATTCAGCAGTATGGCTCCTGAATTAGAGCGTTTGAATGAGCTCGGTTATCGGCTCCCACTCAACGACTCAGAGATCAAACGCATGCAGAACCTGAACAGGAGCTGGTCGACAGCCTCTTCACAGACCACAGAGAGATTCAGGTAGGACTAACAAAGTATTTCTATTTGTAAAATGTAAAGGTTAATAGAAAAAGATGCAAGTAAATCCTTATCATTTTCAGAACACTTTGAATACAGTTACAAGGCCTCTCACAGAATTTAACACTATTCCTCTGTTTGTTTCTTTGCAGCAAACTCCAGTCCTTCCTGCTGCAGCAGCAGACTTTCCTGGAGAAGTGTGAAACATGGATGGAGTTCCTGGTCCAAACCGAAGAGAATCTGGCGGTGGAAATTTCTGGGAACTACCAGAGTTTGATGGAGCAGCAAACCGCTCACGAGGTCAGAGTCGGGTTTAAAATAAAAGGCCCTTAAACGGCACATTATTAACGGGTTTTAAATTATTTGTAACTGATTTGTTGTTTTCCAGTTATTTCAAGCGGAGATGTTCAGTCGCCAACAGATCCTCCACTCGATCATCAGTGACGGACAGCGGATGTTAGAGCAGGGTCAGGTAGATGACAGGTAAAACCCACATTCATGCATGTTTTTAATCTCTTTGTCATTTAATTATTGAATACAAACGTGTTCATTATAAAGGGAAGATTGTTAGGACTGATAAATCATTGCTCTTTATTGACAACAAATCTATATTAAAAAAATTTCTTTTTATTTCTTCCCCTCTTGCAGAGATGAGTTCAATCTTAAGTTGGCTCTGCTGAGCAACCAGTGGCAGGGCGTGGTGCGCCGTGCACAGCAGAGGCGCGGAATAATCGACGGCCTGATCCGCCAGTGGCAGCGATACAGAGAAATGGTGGAGAAGTTACGCAAATGGCTGGTGGAGGTCTCCCACCCTGCAGAGGCCCTTCAGGAAGGCACCACCATGCCTCTACAACAAGCCCGCTCAATGCTGGACACTGTCCAGGTACATCATGTTGACACTAACAGATTACACATCTTACATAAATCCAGCTAGTGCAGGACAGAAGCATTTTGGGTTGAGTTTCCCCACTACTCTCTCTGGCATGTATTGCCAGTGTTGATTGATGTGGACCCACTGGATCTTTGTCAGGATAAAGTAATAACCTGTGAATCTTGGCAATGGAGATAAGACTGTATTGGAAAGCCCCGAAGCACAGTCTCAATAGCTGGAACTGACAGATTTTATTTAAAATGCTGATAAAATGTTGTGATTAGAAACAACCCATCTCTTGCACTAAAGAATGATTTAATCAGAGTGACTGTGCTTCCTGGTACAGCTTAAGGAAAAAGTGCTGCAGCGTCAGCAGGGCAGCTACATCCTGACAGTGGAGGCCGGCAAACAACTGCTCCTGTCGGCTGACTGCCGGGCGGAGATGCTCCTGCAGGCGGAGCTCACTGATATACAAGAGCGGTGGAAACGTGCCAACATCTGCCTGGATGAGCAGAAGAGAGAGCTTGTCACCCTGTTGAAGGTACACAACCCGCTGGGCAGTTATACACAAGTGTTTTTCATTCAGTTGCTATGATAGTTTTGTATCATATGTGTGTATAATGTCATATACAGGACTGGGAGAGGTGTGAGAGAGGCATCGGTGGATCACTGGAAAAGCTCCGAGCCTTTAAAAGACAGCTCTCTCAGCCTCTTCCTCATCACCATGAGGATCTGCAAGCTGAGCAGATGCGCTGCAAGGTAATGGCTCCTCTGCATTCTTAAGTGATTTCCTGAAGTAGATATTTTAACAAAGCACGACTTGAGCTGACAAATTAAAAATGCGTTAAAAATAATGTTGGTCTTATGTCAATGACAGGACCTGGAGAATACATTTGATGGATGGACGGGAGATCTGGCTCACCTGTCTGTGCTGAGAGAGTCGCTGTCTTGTACCATCAGCGCTGAAGACCTCTCTGTCCTGCAGGAGCGAGTGGAGCTGCTGCATAGACAGTGGGATGAAATCTGCCACCAGGTACCATGCACTACAGAGCTCCGCTGCATGGAGGATTTGATCTGACTGTACTGCAGTCTGTGTACAGCCACTGTTTAACAGTTTTGTTGTTTGACAGTCCCTTGATATACCAGATAGTGGTTCTAGTGTCAAACTAAGTTTGAAAATACAGTAAGAAGTAGAATATTTCCTTGGTGCTATACCTCTAGCTGCCCTAGTCAAATACAGTTGATCACCATATAGATATAATACCAAATACTAGACTGATTAATGTCCAAACACACAGGTTTTTGAAGAGTTGAACCTTACTATCTACACCGAAGGCTTTAGCGTGCGATGTTAACTTGGTTTCAGAAAACCTGAAACTTCAAGGTCAGTTTTTTTCAGAGTCGCATCCTGTGTAGAGCAGATAATCTACACACACAGGAAACGTGCAGAAACACGCACTCGCTGCCTGATGCAAATGAACCAGTTAGACCGCAGTCGTCTCCGTACCAGCGCTTCCCTTTCGGACTTAATCTACCTCTTAACAATTTGACATGCATTGGTTGTTTTTATGCACTTTGCATGGTGATGCACTTGATGTTAATACAGTTTTGTGCCTCTGCAGCTGTCCCTGCGCCGACAGCAGGTGAGTGAGAAGCTGAATGAGTGGACTGTGTTCAACGAGAAGTACAAGGAGCTCTGCGAGTGGCTCACCAACATGGAGAGCAAGGTGTCCCAAAACGGGGACATCAGTATCGAGGAGATGATCGAGAAGCTTCGCAAGGTAAATTAAAACAAGCCTGAATGGGAACAAGCCTCTGAGGTCACATCTAACATCTGAGAGATCTTTTCACCTACAATAACTGTGAATAACAACTATGTGATAAAGAATTGTATCTTAGAAGTCTACTTTCTTAATGTTGTTTTTTAAAAATGCTTTTTTTCAGCCATGTTATTTATTTTTTGTAAAATATGTTAACAAATAGCTGGAAATCCTGTAACACTGCACTGAATCTGTTACCTGTACGCTTATGCTTTGTTCTTACGCACCGGTTTTCATCACATTGTGTCTCAGGACTACCAGGAGGAAATTACCGGGGCCGAGGAGAACAAGCTGCAGCTGCATCAACTCGGGCAGCGCCTGGCCAGAGCCAGTCACCCGAGCAAGGCTACTGAGATCGAACAGAAACTCAGCAAAGTCAGTGACCGCTGGCAGCACCTGCTGGATCTCATTGGAGCCAGGTCAGGACACACACACACACACACACACACACACACACACACACACACACACACACCTGATCAGCTTGATCTAAGACATGCATAATAAACAGTATAAATCACTTTTTATTAATGTATCTACAGAGTAAAGAAGCTGAGAGAAACTCTGGTGGCCGTGCAGCAGCTGGATAAAAACATGAACAGCCTGCGCTCCTGGCTCGCCCACATCGAGGCCGAGCTGTCTAAACCCATCGCCTACGATTCATGTGACTTCCAGGAAATACAGAGGAAGCTCGATCTGCAGCAGGTAACCTAATATACAGAATAGTGCTTTTAATAAGTATAATGAATTTTATTAACCTCCCTCTCCCTCCCCTCAACCTCAACTAACCTTCACATAGCACTCCGGTTTTTGAATTGTTGTCCTCAAAATGTGGAATGTCGACTGTCCCGGAGTGGCAATGAATTAAGAAGGGACACGAGGAGCTGAAATGTTCTTTCTGACTGGGATAGATAAATTAAGATCTTATGGTCCTTTAGTGGCAAATTAGTGTGTCAGTAATGGAAATTGCTCCCTTTGACTGCATTCTTGTATGGACATATTTTCCAAATTAATTCATTTTATTTTATATTAATAATGATTTGATTATTTTTACCTGACTCTTTGTCCCTCCCTGTGTTTCACTCTTTTATTATCACAAACCCTCCATTCACTACATTCACAACCCCTCTTCCCCTCTTCCCCACCCAGGAGCTTCAGCGAGACATAGAGAAACACAGTACAGGAGTTGCCTCCGTGCTGAATCTATGTGAAGTGCTTCTGCACGACTGTGACGCCTGCGCCACCGATGCAGAGTGCGACTCCATCCAGCAGGCGACTCGTAGCCTGGATCGCCGCTGGAGGAGCATCTGTGCCTTGTCTATGGAGAGGAGACTCAAGTGAGTTGGAGTTGTGTGAACGGAGAACACGTCAGCCCTTTTATTCTGTGTAAATATTACACTGTTTCATAAATGTTTCCCTCTGTTAGGATTGAGGAGACATGGCGTTTATGGCAGAAATTCCTAGATGACTTTGCACGATATGAGGAGTGGCTGGCCACTTCGGAAAAGACTGCTGCTCTTCCCAACTCCTCTGGTGTATTGTACACTGTCGCCAAAGAGGAACTTAAGAAATTTGAGGTACAGATGTTTCAACATATTAGCAAATTACGTTTTCTTGACCCAGAAGGGTGCTGCTTTTGGTTATTGCCACATTGAAACAACCTTGGGTTTCTACAGGCCTTCCAGAGGCAGGTCCACGAAAGCCTGACCCAGCTGGAGTTGATCAATAAGCAATATCGCCGCCTGGCCAGAGAAAACCGCACTGACTCTTCCTGTCGTCTGAGGGAAATGGCCAACGATGCCAATCAGCGATGGGACAACCTGCAGAAGAGGGTATCCTGCATCCTCCGAAGGCTCAAGGTACTTTACCATGCACGTGCATTAACAATATAATTGTATTAGCATCAATAATCGTTTGTTATACCAGTTTATCTGCATGTTAAGTTCATGATGAATGAAGCCACAGAGAAAGCATTGCTGAGGTTAATGGATAAAGGACACAGGATGTTTATCTTTGCACACTGTTCAGTGAAGGTCATTCTAACAACAGCTTCTCTGTTTCGTTCTTGTAGCACTTTATTAGTCAGAGAGAGGAGTTTGAGACGGCCAGAGACAGCATCTTGGTGTGGCTGACAGAGATGGACCTGCAGCTGACCAACATCGAACACTTCTCTGAGTGTGACATTCAGGCCAAGATCAAACAACTCAGGGTAAGTCTGTCGCCATTGTTCCAGACCGGATTCTTACAGTCTCGTGTTGTATTTGTTTCTAGATCAGCCGAAGCATTGTGAAGAGCAGCTAAACATACTAACATACATGTTGATATTGGTCAAGGCATACTGAAAAACATAAGTAAATTAAATCAGGAAATTCAAATTCTAGAAAATAAGACAGTCTACTGAATCAATAAAGACGTGTGTATGTGTGTTTATCTTCTGGCTCTGGTTCCACAGTCGTTCCAGCAGGAGATTTCCTTGACAACAGCCAAGATTGAGCAGATCTTCCAGCAGGGAGAAACTCTGATAGAGAAGAGCGAGCCTCTGGATGCTGCTGTCATCGAGGAGGAGCTGGAGGAGCAACAGCGTTACTGTCAGGAAGTGTTTGGACGAGTGGAGCGCTACTATAAAAAACTCATCCGTCTTCCTGTAAGATCTGACAATAAGCAAATATCATTTGTATTATTCTATTGGTTCACTTGTGGCTTGATTCCAGACCTCAAACCTTTTTTTGTATAGCTTGTAGACGATGATACTGAAGTGTCATTCTCGGACCGTGAGCTTGATCTGGACGAGCCTGGTGATTTGTCTGGCCTGCCGTGGAGTGAACGTTTCGGGGATGGCTTCCTGTCCCCTCTGCCTTCCTCCGGCCGCTCCGCCTCCCTGGCGGCCCAGCTGCGGACCGAGCGATCGGGCCGGGACACTCCGGCCAGCGTGGACTCCATCCCCCTGGAGTGGGACCATGACTACGACCTGAGTCGCGGGCTGGAGAGCGCCGGCAGGGCCCTGAGAGAGCAGCAGAGTGAGGAGGGGGAATTCATCCAGCGGCCCGCCTCGGCCATGTCAGGTTAGTTTCCAAACCAACATACACAAAGTATTCATGGCACAATTAAGATAATTAATCAACTTTTGTAATTATGTCAACAAATACTTGTGAAAATTGTTTCTGGGATACAAAAGCAGTGAATGCTACAGTAAGGTTTAGTTTCTCTAAAGTTCAAATGCCAGTCCAACTGAAATGTACAAGAGCATGACACTGAAAGCCAACTCGCAACAACATTAATGTTTCTGGGTTATTATACAACATAATAATAAATAGGTACAAGTTTTCTTTTGTGGTGGTGCATTAAACAACTGGTGAATGTCAAAGCTAATGAGTTCAAACAGTGTAATGCCCACTGCTGAATGTGTGTACTGTACAATGTTTCTTCCAGATGTAGTGATCCCAGAGAGCCCTGAGGCCTATGTTAAACTAACAGAAAAAACACTGAGGTCCTCCACTGGTAGGCAACGGCAGAACCCCAGCATGCTACAAGTGTTTGGGGCCAGAAATAACAGTCAATAACTTTGAGTGACACAACACTTATAGTCTAGCCTTGGACTTTCCTTTGTGTTAATTTCCACTCTTGTTCACACTTTGGAAACACACTGGTCTCACTTTCTAACACCAGGGGATAGGATCAATTCCATTTTTTCTTTCTTCAATTCAGTGGTTCTGCCGATTCAGCAGAACCGAAATGGAATTCAGCCTAGCCCTTATTTCTAACTGGCTTTCTTACTTTCGTTTTGACTTGCAGTGTGCTGTGTAGCTAACCTCTTTGGATTTTCTGGATGTGCATTTTGTGTTTCAGAAAAGCATGTTGTTTTATCGTCACTGTGAACAAGTCTGAACTTCTTGCTGAAGGGATTGCAGATTTGTTTCAAAGTAGATTTTTTTATCACCGTCTCCGTTCACACAGAGACATATTACCGTTAAGAGAAAGGCTTTTGAACGCTGTAACTCAAATTAAGGATGAAACTCCTGACGCAAGCAGGAAAGGAGAGCAGTGCAATGAGGCTTTTCTGTTGCAGAGCAGAAGGTCACTTTTTGCTCTCTCTGATTTCTCTGTCTGAACGGGGTCTTACTTCTTCTTGGGTCGATTATATTTCACGTGACCATTTTGGTTAATTGTTTAATCATAATTTGCAAAGATGACCAGATGTTGTTGTGTCTCCAGGGGAAGTTGCCTCTTCTGACTCCCACATTCACCCTCTGGACGTCGGCCGTTTCCTGCAGCAGCAAACGGAGAGCAGCCGCAGCCGCACTCCAACAAGCACGGAGCTGGATGCCTCGTACTTGGGATACGTATGTGTCACACTTTCAGATAGATGACGACTTGAGGCACAATCACCGCTTCATAGAATCATTACTAAAATCATAAATAAATGTCTATTTATAAGCAGCTTAACAACCGTTAGTGCAAAATATTAGATATCTGCTTCTACCATGCCAAATAATTCCTGTGACCTATCACTTCCATTCTATAGATGCGGCTGCTGGGTGAGTGCCGTGGCAGTATTGACACAGTGAAGAGGATGGGCAATGAGCTGAAGGAGGAGGAAGAAGCGGTGTCTGGACTGGCAGATCCCAGTAGCTCAGAGTCCCAGACATCAGGTAATGATGAGTCATTTTGAGGGAGGGGAGGTAAATCTGAGATTTATCTAAATCTGTTGAAAACTACTGTGGGTTTCTTCAGGAGAGATCAAACTACTGCAGGTTTAAAGAGCAGGACGAACGGGGGCCAATGCACAAATGAGAGAATTTGTAGGCCCTTTAGAAATCTTTTTGGGATCATGTCCAATTAACAAGTATATGAATATGAGTGGCTAATTCATTTCTTTTATTCAAAATGAAAATTCTGCTCCCTAGGTGTGATTGAACGCTGGGAGCTCCTGCAGGCTCAGAGCCTCAGCAAGGAGATGCGCTCAAAGCAGAGCCAGCAGCAGTGGCAGCAGCTGAACTCGGACCTAAACAAAATCTGGACGTGGCTCGGGGAGACGGAGGATGAGCTGGAGCAGCAGCGGAGGCTGGACCTCAGCACCGACATCCAGACCATTGAGCTGCGCATCAGAAAGCTCAAGGTTTAATAGTTGTTCCTAAACCATCTCACTATTCTGTGTTTATTATTTTTCTCAATTTACAAACTTGATCCCCTCAATCAGCTTAGATGTCTTTAACATTTGAAACCAAGTCTTTATATATAGCCCCCTTGTTTTGTGGGTAAAGTAAGATCGTGTTTCTCTTTGTTACTTTTCCACAGGAGCTGCAGAAGGCCTATGATAAGCGCAAGGCTATCGTGATGTCCATCAACCTGTGCAGTGCTGAGTTCCTGCAGCCAGACAACGAGGAGTCCAGAGAGCTGCAGGCCAAACTGAAAGATATGAACAACCACTGGGATAAACTGGGCGGCTCATTGGAGGAGTGGAGGTCTTCGCTACAGGAAGCGCTCATGCAGTGTCAGGTAAGTGCTGCTAGCTATCTCAACACAGCTTGTTCAATGAATCTTGTTTGGACAAAGCGATCCATCTGTATATATGAAATTCCCTGTACTGATTTGAATCTCTAAGTTCCTGTTTAACGTCTGATCAACAGGACTTCCATGAGATGAGCCACGGTCTGCTGCTGTGGTTGGAGAACATTGACCGCCGGAGGAACGAAGTGGTTCCCATCGACCCCATCCAGGACAGTGACACCCTCCATGAGCATCACAAAACACTGACGGTACCTTATTGATTACATCACTATGTTTAGTAACAAGATGAGAGTGGAACGAGATTAAATTTAAATTAGATTAAGATCAGACACAGACGTTTGTTATAAATACATATTTCTTGTAGCAGGATAGTTTTCTGAGTAGTATTAGTGCGTGGCTGTACTGAGATTTTGGGTAATATATAAATGGTAAATGGTTTTGTATTTATAAAGCGCTTTTATAAGCACCCTGTGACTTATCTCATACCTGCAGCATCTGGAATTTTCCATCTCCCTCAGATGAATATAATATAAATATCTCCTTGAATGTAGGTTCTTTCCTTAAATTTTGTAAATATTACAAGTTGTTCCAATCAGAGCTGTAAATGGAAAAATATGTTATCGGTATTTCCTTTTTAAAAAGAATGAATGGTTAATCATTTAAATCATTAGTTGGATCATAATCATAAAAACTGTTTACGTTGACTTAATTCCCTCTCCTTCAAAGTTGAATGGCCTCAAGGTCATAGTTTTAGTCATTCAGGGTGAGTCAAAGCAAAAATATACGTCCTGAGTTAAACAGTCAAGTTAACAGACATTTATTTTAAACAGTCTGTTTCTGTTGCTTCAAATATTTTTGAATGTCGGTTTTCCCACACAGCAAATCCGCCAAGAGCTCCTGGACTCTCAGCTGAAAGTCGCCTCGCTACAAGACATGTCCCTCCAGTTGCTGGTCAACTCTCAGGGCAGCGACTGCCTGGAGGCCAAGGAGAAGGTTCATGTTATTGGGAACCGACTCAAACTGCTGCTCAAAGAAGTAACCAGAGACCTGAGAGAGCTGGCCAGGATTCTGGACATCACAAGTAGCCAACAGGTAGAGCTTCTCTCACTTTACACCTGTCCAGGGTTCAATTTTTACAGTTGTAGTGGAATCACAGGCCTCTAGGCTAAGGTTTTTACTTGCCTACTACTGCCTTATATCAAATTCTTCTCTCACTCTCTCACTCCCACATCTCTATCTTTTTGCAAACATTTCCTTTTGCCAGGATCTGTCCTCTTGGTCCTCTGCTGATGAGTTGGATACATCCGGTTCCCTCAGTCCGGTGTCAGGACGCAGCACACCCAGTCATCGACGATCGGTAACGTTTGCACCCACCTGTCCATGCTGCTCTAAGAGAAGCCAGCTGTTTGGTAACCCCTCTGGGACACCGCACATAGTAACTTGTGCCCTGAATGCCCCCCACTGAGGCCTGGCTCACCCCTGTCATCCCAAGACCTCTCCTCACTCTGTTTCTACACCTCTACTTCCTGCTTTACAATCACACCCCTTGAATTCTGAGCTTCTCCAAGCCTTTTTACTTTCACTCTTGCATGTCGTCTTTTCCCAGAGCAAATCCTGCTAGAAAAACTGGGAATTCCTTTCTCTATCTTTTTTCATTTATTCCTTCCTCTTCTTGGTAGACTAACCAAGTGATCACTTTTTCTTTTTCCACTATTTTCAAACTAAAACTATCCTACGAATATCTCCTTCCAATTGACTTTCCTCTAATTTCCTCTCACTCTAATATTGTTTTTATCCTCGTAGTGTTTTCCCCAGAACACTGGCTATGAGAAAATTACAAAAGACAAATAGAAAGTGTGATTTTATGATGTAGTAAGCATGATATTATATTTGTTTTATATTGTAAGCTGTAGGAATTAGAGAGCTATATTTCTACTTTAGTGCTGAGTCATTATTTATTTAAAGATCAGTCCAAATAAGCATGTTGCTGCTTATACTATGTGTATGTTTCTGAATATCACTGTTATCAAAGAACCATGCATAACATTGCATTATCATTAGCTTCCTATTGCAGTCTCTCTGTTGCACTCTCAAGCCAAAGCCAGAGTCCTTATTATCACGGGGTTACAAAATCTATCACCTTCACGTTTGATTTTGTTGCTGCCCTTCTTTCATTCTTGGGGGATTTCATCGGTAGCTTTGTCTTGATTTGCCTGGACTGAAACATACTTTCTTTCTTTTACCCCCCTCCCCCCCTGTTCATTGCAAACAGCAACGGGGCAAAAGTAGTCTGTCACAGCCTGGAGCCTCTGTGAGCAGTCCACACCACAGGTACCTTTCTGTTGGTTTCTAGCACACCCAGAAGATAATGGAACTCATCCGCCCATGACGCACTTGGTGGCTGACTCACGATTTCTGATCATCCCCAAGTCTTAAACGATAGCTTAAAAAAAAAAATCGTAAAATTCCGATTCAAATGCATGTGCCAGATTAGCAGCTCATGATCTTGAATTCCATCATCTTCTGTAAGTCTAGACACTGTGTGTAGGTTAGGTGATGAGGTGAGTGGCAGCCCACACATCCTTGATAACAGTTTCACAAGGAACGGTGCAAGGCCTCCTCTCCGCCAACGTCCTCGGCTGCTTGATAACGCTAACCAGAGGGCACTTCTTACGTCTTCCACAAATATTCTTCTACGTCTAACTATCCCTCGCTATTACTCAGCTCACACACACATGCCTTTACTTCTCAAATGGCCAAGCCAGGAAATGTCTGCAATGAACAATGCAAAGGCTGCAGTTTCTCTCTCTCTCACTGTCTCTCTCTTTCTCTTGTGTCAAACATTTCTTCTTCTTCCTCCTCCTCCTCTTCTTCTGATGCTGTTGCTGCTATCACACTGACTCTCCACCATCTCCCCCCCCCTCAGTGTCTCATCTGTGAGTCTTGCCTCTCAGGTCTCCATTTTGTGAAGTGGTCAAGGGGCACTTCAGCAAAACTCAAAGAACATCATCATCATGAATATCCATGCATTCCTCAAGTCACAGAATCACAATAGTTAAATTAGAGAATTTTGCTGCAGACCCATTCTCTCCATATTAAAATACATACATGAATTGTTTTTAGAGTAGTAAGTAAACATGCTTTTATAATTATTCACTTTTACTGACAACGTCCTCTAACCTTTGAGAATATCTGAGGGTGATGGAGAAAATAAACGCAAAATATGCAAATATCAAACGATGCAAATAAAGACTTTGACATTTTGGGAAACACGTTCATTTGTTTTCTCGCTGGGATTTTCCCTTTAAGAGCCTGGAAACAGTCTTTAGGCAAAGCTACGCTAATCATCTCCTGGCTGTAGCTCATAGACTGTATGTACGATATGACCGCTCCCCAGAAGTGAAGCCAAAGAGTCCTGATCACCCCCTGGTGGCTGGCTGCAGAAGAGGTCCTCCATGTTAGCTAATGGGACATGGACCAAACTAGAAAATATGTCAAATAACATCATCCTCATCTAACCCTCAGCAAGAAAGCATATGTGCATCTTTCCCAAACTGTTAATTTACACAAAAAGCTAAACTACTTTGTTAAAGAAGCTCTTTCTAATGGCTATGCTATTCTTGACTCGGCATGCTTTGCATTTTTCAACAGGACACAAACTTTCAAAGAGTCCTATTAAAAAAAAAAGAGAGATCTGAATATCAGCTGGTACTTGCAGCATGCCTGTTGTCCGTCTTCTTAACACAAAGGAATGCAAGCTCACATGATAAACGCATTTGTTTAGTGCAGAATGCCTTGTTAACTGTTCTCGTGACTTGTCTTTGTGGTCGTGTTTATCCACCCAGTCTCAGTCAGCATGCAGATCACAACGTCAGACATTGTTCCAGCGTTGCTTTGAACCATGTTGACTGTGTCTGTGAACGCAGCATGGTGCTTCCAACCGAAGCACTCCCATGCAGTTCCCCTGTCGCTGACCTGAGACCTTATTTGGATTGAAAACTGGTCGAAAAATGAACAGTGAAGTTTATGGTGACAGGGTTATTAGATCAAGATGCAGTTACACTTCAGTTTATTCAATCAGACTAATTTATTAGGATTTTCTTAGGATAGCTTTCCCAGTTACAGTTATGAAACCAGGGATTCAGATGAGAAAGCAGATTCCTGCAGATCGATGTGCGTAACTAAACCTGAGTCTGTGCTGCGTTTGTGAATGCGTGTTTGTTTGCGATCAGGTCACGCAGCGGCGCTGGATCCGCTTCCTTCCCTTCTGACTCGGAGACGCCGGCGGGTCGTAGGTCACGGTATCTGTGGCGCATCCTCTGGGTGGCGTTGCCTTTTCAGCTCCTCCTGCTCCTGTTGGTGGTCGTTGCCTTCCTGCTGCCAATGTCCGAGGAGGACTACTGCACGCAGTCCAACAACTTTGCTCATTCCTTCTACCCGATGCTCAGCTACAGGAACGGACCACCTCCAGTGTAGGCTCCCTGTGAGGGCTTTCCATTTCAGTATTCTGCCACAAGTATGAGGTGGAGCACGTTGATGTTCCTGAGGAGCAAAGACTGATCTTGATCATTGTCACTGTAGAAGAACATCTGACCTCTAGAGTTGATATCTCTGTGTGTAGCACATAGGGTCAAACATCTCACCGCCATCCTCTGTGTAATGCTCTGTTCATTAAGCAGCATCTTCGCTGAGGAGACAGTCTTTCCCACAGTGGACATTGTGGACATTGTGGACAGTGACGTAAACAAGCTGTATTTCTCTGAAGGAAAACTGTCAGTGGATTGCACCAAAGTTAATTGCTGGAAAATAGCCTGTGAATTTGCTTGTGAGTGAAAAGTTTGTAAAATAATATAATAACGATGACATTTATTATATCTCACATTGCAATTATTTTTGTACTCGTTGGCATGCAGTTCTGATCGTTGTTTTGATCAACTCACATCCGTCTCTGTGTCGAATCCATTTTTACCTTGATTTACTCCGATGTGAGATTCCTTTAAGCCAAGATGTGTGTTTTAATATCAAAGTTCGACACAACACTGTTACGTTAGTCATCCGTGGTCTTTATACATTTGACTGTTTTTATTTTTTAAAGATACAAAATTTTAAGATTGAGAATTATGACATATAGATCGACTGTATATTTTGTATGACCGTCAGTTCAGTATCAAATGTATAACAGTCCAAGATTATTTAACATGTAAATAATGGTGAAAAATGAACATGAGAAATGTATGTATATGCGACCATGAAAAACAATGAATGCCAAATCCTTATTTTAAAATTTGTCTTTTTATTCTTTTTTTCCTTGCTGATATTTTTTCAGTGAATCATATTTTCTTCCCAAAACGCGAACATGAAAACGTGGTTTCTGAGAGATAATCTCATTCGATATAAGGTCTATTCTAATCTCCACAATAGCTTGAATTATACTGTAGGCTTCTTAAAGGGGAACTGTGTCTTCTGGATGAGCGGACCTGGAAGTAGAATCCAAGGATTGGTTTGGGCAGATATGAGGCCTCCGGTGAGTGGGACATTGCCACGGCGTATTCACACGGTGATAAAGGTGGTGATAGTGATGATGAGTGTGAAGAAGGGTCTCCAGGGATTTGATGATTTCATGATTTGGAAGAGGCGGGGCGGTGGCATCCAAACTGAGCATCTGAGAAACCACCATGCGGAAATCCAGCAACTGAAACATGGACAGAAAAATGGTCGACACAGTTTGACCCACAACACACATATAGGCTTATTCAATTGGTACCATTTACGAGTTAGTACGACCTTGGTAGGTTCAAACTTTTCCTACTGGGATAAAATTGATCTGCAGCCAGGGTTCCCATCCCACAAATATTAACAAAACCTTTCCTATGCATCACTCCCTTACCTCCCTCTCTCTGTCAGACAGCTGGGCCAGGCTCTGTCTGAGGGAGCCGAGTTGTTGCTCGTCCTCCTCGGTCTTTTTCTCGTGGCTCTGAAGCTCCGAGCTCACTGAACCCAGCTTCTTCTCCACCTTGGCCTTCACCTCCACCAGCCGCTCGAGCCTCTTCTTCTGCTCCTGCATGGTCTCACTCTGTTCCATGACTTTCAACTTGGCATGTCAGACAGAGGTGTTGAGTGAAACAACTTTTATTCAATTCATTTGTCAAGGAGACAAAGTTGGTTTGATGCTCTTGAATAATATCAAACTTAAAATGTACGTGGGGGATTTGCTTTACAAAATTTGTGCACAGTTACAAAATAGGATCTTTCCACCTTAACAATAAAAATACACCAAATATTATGAGATGAAAATGCCTCTGGATCGACTTTGGGGCCGAACCCTCGTCCCCTCTACCTTGAGCTCGTTAGTGTGTGAGAGCTGGGCTTTGAGGTCAGTGTTGCTCTGCTTGGTCGCCCTCAGGTCGCTCTGGAGGCGCTCTAGTCTTTTCTGCAGCCTCCTGCTTTCCAGATGGGCGTCGTCTCGCTGCACAGCCAGTGCTGAGCGACACCTCCTCTCCTCTTCCTGCTCCGACACCTTCTTCCTCAGGAGCTGGATGTGGAGTCCTTTGCTCTCCAGTTGGTCCTTCTGGGTTTTTAACTGGAAAGGTTTAAACACAGGTGCGTCACTGGCCATGCAATAGATGATATCTAGCTTTTTTTTTTTTACATTTATGCATTTAGAGGTGAGCTAATAAACACAAATAAAATATGGTTTATTTATGATCCAGTTGTACACTTCAGTTAGGGTTAGAGTAAGTGTTAGGGTTAGTTTAAGCCTAGGCGTTAGGCTTAAATTGGTTGTTTAAAGCCACCTCTATTGACATGTTATTGCTCTCTAGATGTTGGTTACCTTTCTCTGTAAACTGTAAGTGAGACTCTTGCTCTCCACCAGAGCACTCCCTTCTTTTTTGACAAGTTGTTCTGCTCGTGACAGGATGAGTTTTAGCCTCATGTCAAAGCCCAGATCCAGAGCAATGCTGTCAACCATCAATGTCTCTGACAGCTGCTCCAGGAACTGCTCATACTGAAACAACAAATCAAGGACACATGACACAGGACTAAGAACTGTAATGAATAGTTACATTCACTGTTTATGTACTTAACTCACTTGCTGTTGGCCGAGTCGCAACCCGTCACGATGCATATCAGCCGTCAGCAGCTCGGTCTCCAGACCCTGAAGTCTCTCTCGCAGGTCCTGGACTTGCTGCTCTGCAAGCTGCGCCCTCTGCAGCGCACTGTGCTGGAGCGCCGTCTGCTCCTTCAGCTCCTCTGAGGCTTCACACAGCCGGGCCTCCATCTCAGACATCATCTGCACAACAGAAGCAAGGAAGCTCATGTTTAGTTTAGAATAGGAGCGTCTCTTTGAGAGGAGATGGAGGATTTAAAGCAAAGATACATTGTGGTGGAAAGTAACTACATACATTTGCTTGAGTATTGTACTCAGCTGGAGTATTTTGATTTCTGGCAGCTGAAATTCAGTTTGAGTTGTTTCCTTAATTATTCTGCAGATTGACTCTTCTTGTGTGATGTGATTGAGATCCCCACTGATCCCTCACCTTATCCAGTGACTGTGAAACATCTTTCTCTGTGGCCATGATGACGTTTTCAGACTTAGCCTGCAGCTGACCTGCCACCTTTCTCAGGAACGTCTGCAGTTTGTCTCCAGCTGCCTGAATCTCTCGTTGACTCGACTGGAGCTTCCTCTCCAGCTCCTCCACCTGTTTCTCCAGACAGTTGGACTCTCGCCTCGCTGCTTCGATCACCCTCTTACCGGCATCGAACCTCTCCATCAACGTTTCTCTATCCAACTCAACGCTCCTCCTTCCCACCTCCAGGCCATCCAACTCCTGAAAGAGACAAAAACAACACAAACACAACTGTGTCAATGGTAAACTGTCCTGGTGAAGTTTTATTATGTTTATTTTTAACTAGGAGATATGGTTTTAACAACCAGGGGAGAGTCTACATCCTGAAAACATAGGCACTGAGTATTATTATTGGTCTTTAGTATTAGTATTCTATAATACTTATCAAACGTACACTGAATTAATTACATTTGACAACTTTGAAACAAATAAAAAAGACAAATAATAAATGTACCCACCATTATTCTATTAATTATGTGAAGTTAATGGAGATCAAACTTATGGGGTGGGAAAAACAAGAATAGCTGAATTAATAAATTAAAAATCAAACCAAAACATTTCAAAGACTTTTATTTTGGCCTTTTCTTTAAATGTTCTGATGCGTGTATGGTAAACTAGCTGAGTTCTGGGACTCTTTGTTGTGTAAGTACCACTTTGAGTGAGTCGACCGCCGCTGCACTGCTCGAGGCCTTCTTCCTCTCTCGGTCGAGCTCGGCCACCAGCCTCAGCACCGTCTCTCTGCTGGCTCGACACTCCACCTCAGAGGAGCGAACACTCTCCTCCAGCACGGCAACTTTCATCTTCAGCCTCGCCCTCTCATTAGACTGCTTGAAAACAGCAAAGTACAACATTTAAGAGTTATTACAAATTCAATATCAAGTACATTTTCACATGATTTCAATAATAAGAAGTTGTCAGCATATGGAGCACTTTGTTTCTCAGTAATATCTTCCATGCAGAGAGGTGAACTTAATTTATTTTTAAACGTACCTCATCAGAGTTTTCCATAACTCCCAAAGTTAGGTGTGTTCCAGGGGAAGTGGATAACAGTTGTCACTTGAGTTAGTGTTTTAGAAGTCTCCAGGCAACTCCAAACACAGGCTATACCGTGCTCCGCCACAGGGGGTGCTGTCGTTGAGGACCTCTGAGATTTACAGACTACGTATCAAAAACAATTACAATGTGTGGATTTTAAAGTATTTAAGATACGGACAGACATTTGGAAGAACATAAAGGTAAAAAGGCAAAAAAGTTGATGAACATGCACTTGAAGGTCACTGCATCTGTTGTTTAGCCCTGATTTCAGACTTGCAGAAAGAACCTCTCCGCAAGCATAGCTTCAACTGATTTATATTATTTCATGTATGCAACAGTAGATCAGAATCATTTGCCAACACTTTACCTCGACTTCCATTAGCCTAAGTAGATTTACCAAGATACAAGAAGTGTCAGAATTACACAGAGGTTACAGCTTTGCAAGGAATTAATTGTGATATGGGTTATATATATATAATTAGTCCTGTTTAAATTTCCGCAGAACCAGATGACAACACTCTTATGTTCTGCTTCAGGTAGACAAAGTGTTTTCTTTTAGGATCTATTGTGAGTGCAATGTAATGGTAATGTTGTGGGACTGCTCAATAACGAGTGCTTTTAATTTGATGGAGCTGGATATCAAACCTAAATATTATTCTATGAGTATCAACAGAATTACAGAATCAAAACTATTACAAATTATTCAAATTAAATATGAATATGTCAAGAAAAACCCAAACTGATTTGTGAAGCAGCATAAACAAGCCAGAGATGGGTAGGAGAAAGAAAGAGAAGAAGAGCAGCTCCACTACAACCACCTCTGACTTATTTCTCACCTGCCAGTCAACACGCAGGGCATTGTCTCCTCACTCCCACGTCACGCCAACCAGGAAGTGAGCGGCTTCACAAAACTTTATTGACAAACATCCAACATGTCATTCAGGTTTACACGCACAGAATCAGAAGAGATTCACTTTGAATTGTAACATTACCCGCAGATGCAGCGCCATTTGTTTTCTGACGCGTTACATCCTGTTAACCGCGTCATGCTGTGACTCGCTCCCTTGCATCCCTGGTAAGCTAAGCTAAGCTAACGGCTAACAGCTGCACAGTGACATGTAGCAGCATGTGAACCACTTCCTCTCTCTGCCCAGTTAGCTCCAGATATTCTACTGGGATGATCAGTGGTGTGTTAATCAAACAGGCTAATTCAATGTGAGTAAATGTTAATCAGACTTTTAGAGATGATTCTGTTGTTACTTTCAAGGTCAGTACTGACAAATAGCAATAAGATAAGATACAATAATAAGTAATGATAATAGCAGTAATATTTAGGTAACAGTGCACATTATGTACAATGCTATATATTAAATATTTTCTTGACATTATAAACTCTTTATGAATGGTGCCTATATTCAGAAAGTAAAACCCCATATCAGGATGAATCAGGTACTGAGGTCACACTAATAACTGCATTCTGACTGATTCTTTGGATTTTGGGGGTGTGACGCCGATACAAATACTGTATTAGGGAGTAAAACTGACATATCAGCCAGTACATATATTTAAACATGTCGTTATCAAATTCTTATAATGAACAAATTGAATTAAACGCTCGATATTTTACATGAACTTTATTATAAATTTATAATGAAAATAAAACAAATACAACCATATATACAGAGCTTGGTAACCTGATATATTGGTCGGGCTCTAATAACATCAGATCCCTGTGTTGTAGGTCACAGTCTACATGAGAAGATGCTCCTCCAGAAGTTGTGGTCCAGACTGGGAGCACAGCGCCCTGTAGGGAGGAAACCATTCTGCATCTGTGCCTCGGCCGGTCTCTCCCAGTCCGTCCAGCTTCACAAGTATGAATCCCAACCCAGGACTCCCTCTGGCCCAGGGATCTCAAGGACCTGTTACTTTAACATTCTCCACCAACAGCAGACACATAAGAGACAGGTGCTGCCGGCTCTCGGTGGATTTAAAGGTTTCAACAACGCTCTGTTCGTTGACCCTGGGATGCTTAACAGATGTAGAAGTGGACAGAGTCGTTTTTATTCCCCGGACATCGTGAAGTCCATGTTAAAGTCGAGTATTAAACCAGTGACGGTGCCTGTGAAAAGGATTCCCAAAGGACCGAGAACGAAACAGCCCTCGAGAGCCAACCAGCCGTCTCTGATGGAGGACAAGGTGACGCAGCAACTCATCGGATAAATGGCTGATTTTTATGTGTTGATTTCATGTTCATGTTTTAGCTTCAGTGATGAGTCCAGCCTCATGTTTTCTCTATAGGACATGCTGCGGTGTATCGCCTATGCAACAGCAGACCAGTATCATCTGCCGACACTTTGCCACGACTTGGTCAGCCACGGCTTCCAAGAGGTAGATTTACCAAGAGGTAGGACTCGGAATTGTGCAGAAAGAACTTTAATATATGTTTATTTAAGGCTTGGATCAGCAACATCAACCCTTTTATGAGAATCATCATGTTGTAATTTCAGATGCTTCAAATGTGCTGGTGATCAGCACAGACAAGGCTGCAAAACCAGAGGACAACGCTCTCATGTTCTTCTTCAGGTACAAATAGCATTGTCTGTTTTCAAACCTCTTCTGTTTGGGGTTCTGTTGTTGTTGTGATTGTAAATGATGTAATGGTACATTTTTAAAGATATTACTAAGTGACAGCTCAATATGTAGTATTTAATTTGATGGGGCTGGTGTCAAACCTAAATTCCCTCTAGTACTGACAGAAATTCAGTATCAAAAAAGGTATTGAGTATTGAAAATGTTGCCAAATAACTTGGCTCCTCATCTGAAACATAACTTTTCAATGTTAAGACATTTCTTTAGCCAAAGTTCTTTGTTCGACTTCACTTCTTACATTAAGTTTAAACTCTGAAAGGTGTGGCATGTTTTGTTCAATGAAAACAAAAAGAAACATGTTAATATTTCTCAAGTAAGGTATTGAAAAAAATTGGAAATGGTTTCAAAACTCAAATTGGGAAACGATGAAGTTATATTTGTACTTTAACTTTTTTAATCTTATCATGTCCTAACCATCCCAATCTGAAATTTCAGGGAAGGCTCAGTAGTTTACTGGAATGTTGAGGAGAAAACGGTAAACAACACCATGTATCATTTATAGAAATATGATGTGTCAGCAATTGCATTTCTTGTAAACGTCTCTACTTCAGTGATTTTCTTCAATGTCTTTGTCTTTCTAGATGAAAAGTGTTTTGAGGATGCTGGAGCGCCATGAGATCCAGCCTTATGAAGTAGCATTAGTTCACTGGGAGAATGAAGAGATCAACTACACAATTAGCGAGTAGGTTGTACCCCGATCCTCAAACAAACTGGTTTTTACCTCTGCACTTTTTGGAGCTGTCATTAAACGACTCCTTTTCCCGCAGAGGAAACACAAAGCTTCAGCGCGGCAACTTCATTCTAAATGATTACATTGATCAACATGAAGCGGTCTTGGAGAAATTTGCATTTTCAAATGCGCTATGCTTGTCAGGTGAGAACCTTCAACTGTAAACCATCAAGCTGTGTGTTGTTCTGTTGTCCCACTTCCACTCCAGTCATCTCTCTCCCCTCTCTCTCTTCCAGTGAAGCTGGCCATATGGGAGACGGCGTTAGACGACTTTGTGGAGTCAATTCAGTCGATTCCAGAGGTACAGTGGATATTACCAGCCAGCAGCAAGAAATTAGGAATAACTGAGTATTTGTAGCGAGTTGTTGTTTTTGTGTTAGGGAGACCATGCATACCCTGAATGCTAATGCCCTTGTCTCTTTTTCTCTCGCTCAGACGCTGAAGTCTGGCAAAAGAGTGAAGTTGTCCTCTGCGGAGGTCATGCAGAAAATAGGAGAGCTGTTCGCTTTAAAGTAAATTCAATTTTGTCTAATTGAAGTCTATTGGCAACTGCAGGCCTTTTGGGGTTTGGTCTCAAATTTGTTTGTGAAGAGAATCAAATCAGTAACATGAATATTTTAACATTCATGTTCACCCACTGTTACTGCTGGTAATTTGGCAAGGAAGATTAATTCACCCATATCCATTTGTTGGTTTGTTCGATTGTTAGCAGGATTACGCAAAAAAGATATTTCAATGATACATAGTGGAAGGATGTGGTATGAGTCAGGGAGGAACCCATTTTATTTTGGTGGGGATCCAGGTTCTTTTTTTCACTTTCTTTAACATTGTGGGATAGTGTGTTTTTCAACCTTTTCACCTTTTCCCTGGAGAATGATTCATGAATTTGGTGAAGCTGAGCTATCAGCTCTACTAAGTGCAGTGTATGGTGAATGCATATGCAGGAGCTATTCTAAATCCACTGTTTTATTCTGTATTATACTGTGTTGACATTAGCTTCAGTCTCTTTTCTATGATGTATATGATATGATTGATATGAAGTATGATTTTCAACTTTCTATATTTCCTATTTCCATCCTCCTCTGACAGACACTGTATAAACCTGAGGTCCGACCTGCTCCTCACACCGGATTTCTACTGGGACAGAGAAAACCTGGAAAAACTCTACGAGAAGACCTGCCTGTTCCTCAGCATCAACCGCAGGGTCAATGTAAGTAAACCTGACCCGAGAAGATATAGAGACCCGCTCTGATTTTCACTGTAAGAGGCTCTTGCTTTGTTTCTGATCTGGACTCAAACAGTTCTCTTTGTTCTGCAGGTTGTGAATGAGAAGCTGGAACATTGCTCACAGTTGACAGACCTCATGAGGAGCCACCTGAGCGAGAAGCACAGCTTGAGGCTGGAGTGGATGATCATCATCCTCATCGCTATAGAGGTGAGGGAGCTCTTTCATACCTTGTGGAAAATGTTACCTTATTTATTGGTCCTTGTTTTTAACTTGTATTCATCACATTAAACTGCAAACATTTATAAACATTTTCTGTAAAGTTATATAATATCTGTTGATTATTTTCCTTGTAGGTGATGTTTGAACTTGCAAAAATGATCTTCTGACCTGCTACTCCAATGATGCACTAATCTAAAAAAAGCACTAGAAGCTACAAAGGAAGAAGTGTGGACTATACGAAGGTACACTGTCAGTGTTGAAGTGGACCTGAACATTTCTGAATGTATATACTAGATTAAATACATTTCAACAGACGATGAAGACTGACCTCATTCTCACTATTCCTGGGACTCAACAGCAGCAGTAAATAAACAAGATGTTGGAATATATTCAAATGAATCGAACTGTAACTTGAGTGCTGTGTTAAAGATACAAAATAAATGAAATTATTATTTGTTTTAAATGTGTTCCAGCTGTTTCAATATTAATTCAGTGTGTGTAACTTCAGATCACCAGAGGTTTCGATACATACAAACATTTGCAATAAAAAAAAGGATAAGAGCTTAAAATGTATCGAATTTATGCAAATATAGTTTTATTGATAAAACAGCAGTAGATATATAAACACAGTTAATACAGGTCTATATTTTGCATTTTGTAATTAGTTATCATTACATATCAGATCTGCACCAAACAGCCTGTCATTACTTTCTGTCTTCTCTCACCCACACCACACAAAGTGATACTTGCGGTATCATTGATACCACAGGCTAATTGAGACCAGACACAAGAAGCTGGGAGATCAAACATGATAAGTAAAGCTGCTGTTATTGTTTTAAGGCTCTGCTGATTATAGTTTTAGTATAAATACATACTGTTGAGATAAATTAAATATAGAGTCAATTATGGAAAAAAACAAATATGTGCCATGCTCTCATCATGCTGTTTTTTTTCTATTTCATATTTCACAGTAAAAATTCAAAATGAGCCCAGTATAGCATTAAAACAGTCATTATGTACAAGTTAATATACAGATATACAAATATATATCTGCAGAATGCTGCTTATGCTTTCTAAATGCATAGATTGGGAATTATGTATTTAAGCAAAAATGGAGAGTGCTAAAACAGTTTATAAACATAAATTGATACATTATTAAAGATATTAAATATCTACATATACTATCTATTTATCAAGAGAAATAAGTGTGTCCTGTTCCAGTGACACATACATTATGAATTCTGTGTAAACACTTGCACAGATGGTGTTGAAGCATTTTACCATAAAAACGACAGATTTTTTATAAAAAATACTGCCATATCCTCCCAGACATATACATTCTGTTCTATTCGGTATTCAAAATTGTACTACTCGGCAAATCACGTGACTGAAAGAGGCAAGTGCATAGTGGATGTTTTTCAGAATCACAATACATGCCCCCCCACCCCCCGAGAAAAGAAGCATTTACCCAGTTGACTTTATAAAATCAATCAAATTATCTTGTGAATTGAGCTCAATCAGTTAATATTGGAATATTCTTAGTTGAGCATAATGTCAAATAAAAGCAGCAAAAACATGGGCTGCACCAGTAGCTGACCCATAAGTGCCTTCCCACCTTAGCTATAGGACTGTACATATAAAAGCAAACATGCTACACACAAAAAAGATGTCTAATGTAGTTTTCTTCTGCCAGTCAGGTCTTCTCCTTACAATCTTCTTTTATGATTACCCAACCTTAAATACAAATTAAGTCATGGTATTAATAATATGTATAATTCAGTGAATATGATGCGTGATCTCAAGGAAGTTGGATAAAGCAAAATGTATGTGAATGAAAAGGCTTACCAGTTAATGACACCGAATTAATCCTACTCCATCGTTGTGACGATTGCAGTAGCAGTTTTTGGATCCTCAAGTGCTACAGCAAAATCTTCTCCTTCACTCTCAGTTTCACATGTTTCTCCTTTTTCAAGCGTCTCCTCTGGACTTTCTTCTCCTTCAATCCTGGAAGTGGCCATTTCAAACTCCTGTACAGCTTCAAGAACGACTTTCTCCTCCTGGTCACTTATGGCCTGATGTTGAGGAGGTTCCTGCACCTCGTGAAGGGACATCCCCGTTTCCTGTTGATTGTTGATGTCCTCCTCTGCATCCATCCACACGTCCTGGTCATTTTCCTCCTCCGTGTGCTTCACAGGTTCCTCTGCTTTTGTTTCTTGGTCACAAACTTCAGATAGTGGTGGCTGACTCAGGAACACTCCTCTTTTCTCTTTTTGCCTCACTGTTTGGATTGTCTCTGTCGCCTGGACATTGGGGGTTCCTCTCTCTGTTGATTTGATTTGCTCTACTGGTTCCACTATTTCCACTGTTTGCATGCCAACAACTAGAAGTACTGGTTGATTAATGATCACTGGTCTTTCTGTTGAATCTAAGTCAGCTGCTTGTGGGACTTCTGTTCCCTGAACTACGTCCTCAGTTCCCTCTGTCTGTTTCTGTCTCTCTTCAGATTGTGCTGGATTTATTTCCTCACTGGGTTCTTCTACCTGGACGCCTACCTCAGCCACGTCTGTCTGTTTCATTGGTTCTGTTGAAGGTGGTGGAGAAGCCGGTTCCTTTGCGTGTCCAAACTGTATGTTTAATTTGAATTCTATCGAAAGGCTAGAGGGGGACTCGACATTACCTACTGATGAGATCACTCCAGTGCCTTGGGGGACTAATAATCCAGTGTTCGCTGTCACAATCTCAATTTGTGGAGCTTGTGCTTCCTCGTTGATCTTCGTCACATCGGGTGACAATTCTGTCGTCGAGACATCTGCCTCCAATTTTTTCGCTTCAGCTTCAGGCTCCTCCAAATCCTCTTTGGGGTCATGGATCAAAACATCCAACCCTCCTGGAACATCAGGTGTTTGCATGAGATCCTCAAACACTTGTGCAGTTGCGGAGTCATCACTTATTACAACATATCCTTCATCTCGTCTTTCCTTATCCTCCACCACTTTTTGACCGTCCACTTCACTTGACTCTCTTTCAGGTATCTCAGTTGTCTCTGTCACAGCATCCGTCTCTTTAATAACGTCTTGTTCCGTGTTGACAAGTTCTGATCCAGGCACTGTCTCTGGTGCGCTCTCCCTTACATGATGTATAACTTCTTGAATGGTCACTTTGTTTTCTTTGCAACTTATTTTCTCTTCGGTCTCTGAAGTGGCGGAAAGTTTGTCTACTTCTTGAACTGTTTGGTGACACATATCCATAACTTCTCTGGTTTCTGTTACCACCACCTCCAGCACTGTGTCAACCTTCATGTTGGCTGATTCAACATCAACATCGACCACCTGCACTTGAATTCTGTGATTGTCCTCAAACTGTACCGATGGCACATTCATCATCCTAACCACACTACCTTCCTCGCCCGTCTTAGTCACGTAGTTTTGCAACAGTGGCGTTGCAGTCTCATTTGTCTCATTGAACCCGAGCTCACTTGCCACAGAGTCGATCAACGGTTCATGACTGTCTGATGATGTCGTCTCTATCAAAGTGTCAGGTATAGAAGCTGCGACGTCTTTGAGATAACATGTGATCACTTGGGCCACTACAGCATGCTCAACCGGAGCTCTCAAAACCTCAAAACCTCGAATTTGACCTTTTTCTTCCTCAACACTGGATTGCACTGAGCTGAGATGCACCTCGTGAATTGGTTCATGTGAAACTGTGACATTTTCTGAACAAGGTGTTGGGGTTACTTCAGAAAATACGTTAATTTCTGTGACCTGAGCCCTACATGCTTCCTCATTAACAGAGGGTACATGAACTGCTGTAAACGTCTGGATCTCAGCTGCAGCTTCAGGGACTTGGTCTCCCTGGCCAACATGAACGTCTTGTGGTGTACCCTCTATTTCCTGATCTTCATTTCCGTTTAAAGCCTGATGATTCAGAGCTGCCACAACTTGAGTCTCACTTTCAACTGTTACTGAATCAGTGGGCTCTGGATCGGGAGCACTACTTTCCTCAGCACCTGGTGTGACTCCATGATCAGGCGTAGATGCCTCAATCTCAGGTTCTGTTTCAGCTGCATTTACATCAGCAGGAGAAACCTCCTGTTCTTGAACATGTCCATCCTCTGCTGATAGTTCGGAATGGGCACTTCCTTCAGCTGTATGTGCTACTTCATGTGCAGCAGTTTCTTCTGGTGGAATCTGTTCTGAAATCACTTCCTCTTGAAGGGATTGCCCACTATCCTCTTCTGAATCTAACTTTGATACTTGTGCATCTTCTAAAACTGGTTCTTGAACTGGTTCTTGTACTGGTTCTTGAATTGGTTCTTGAACTGGTTCTTGTACTGGTTCTTGTACTGGTTCTTGAATTGGTTCTTGAACTGGTTCTTGAACTGGTTCTTGTACTGGCTCTTGTACTGGTTCTTGAACATGTTCAGTTTTAAGAGCATCCACTGGCTCAATGACTTCAGTGAGAGGCTCCATCTCCTCTTTGGGTTCATCTGTAATAGTTCCTGCCTCTATAGTTGTCTCTGATGTAACTTCTCTTTCACGAGATTGAACACTACCGTCCTCTGAATCGAATGTGAGTACTTGTACATCCTCTAAAACTTCTGCAACTTGGTGGTGTCCAATATTTGGAGTATCTGTTTTCAGTTCATTGTTTTCTGGCTCGCCACTGAGCTCAACATTGGTTTCCATGGCCTGTTGCTTTATTTCTTCTGTACCTGTTTCTGCTGCATTAATGTCCTCTGATACTTCCTCTTGTGGTAATTCAACCTTCTCTGAATCTAATGAGGCTGCCTGTGTGGTTTCCAACACGTCCAGTTCCTCAGCATGTTCAGTTTTGGCAGAATCTGCTTGTAGTTTGTTTTCCTCCTCTGCTTCAACATTACATTCCATAACAGGCTCTGTTTCCTGGTTGGGTTCGTCTGTAGCTGTTGTTTCTGTTGGAATCTCTTCTCTTGGTTCCTCCTTTTCAGGTAATTGAACACCACCCTCCTCTGAATCTAATGAGGCTGTTTGCTCAGCTTCTAACACTTCTGGTTCTTCAGCGTGTTCAGTTTCACTAGCATTGGCTTGTAGTTGGCTTTCTGTCTCTTCCTCAATATTACATTCATTGAGAGACTTGATTTCCACTTGGGACTTGTCTGTAGCTGTTTCTTCTGCTGGAATATCGTCTGATGTGACTTCCTTTTCAAGCAGTTGAATGCTTCCCTCTAAATCTAACATGACTGACTCTTTTGGTTCTTCAGCCTGTTTAGTTTTGCCCGAATCAGCTTGCAGTTTGTTTTCATTCTCTGTTTCAACATGTCCTTCAGCAGGGTCAGTTTTCTCTGGTGGTGTGTCTGTAACTATTTCTTCTGCTGGAGTAACTTCTGATATGATTTGCTTTTCTTGTAAATTGCTTTCTGTCTCTGTCTCAGCATTATTTTCAGTGAGATGCTCTTTCTCCTCTTGTCGAATGTGTGTAACTGTTTCTTCTGCTGGAAAATCTTCGCTTATTACCACATTTTCAAGCACATGAGGACTACCATCCTCTGAATCTAATGTTTGTTCAGCTTCTAACACTTCTGGTTCTTCAGCATCTTCACTTTCCACAGAACCTGCTTGCAGTTTGGTTTCTGTCTCTGCCCCAACATCATATTCCGGGACAGGTTCTGTTTCCTCTTGGGGTTTGTCTGTAACCATCTCATCTGCTGGAATATCTTTTATTTTTACTACTTCATTTTCAATCAATTGACCACTCCCCACCTCTGTATCCAATGAGGCTGTTTTGTAAGTTTCTAACACGTCAGGATCTTCAGCATGTTCAGTTTGAGCAGCATCTGCTTGTTGTTTGTTTTCCTTCTCCACTTCAACATTATATTCAGCGTTAGGCTCTGTCTCCTCTCCGGGTTTGTCAGTAACTTCTGCTGTGATATCTTCCTTGATTACTTCCTTTTCAAGAAATTGACCACTACCCTCCTCTGAATCTAAGGTGGCTTTGTTTGCAGCCGGTAATTCTTGCAAATCTGACTCTACTGGTTGATCTTGGCTCTCAACTTGAACTTCATCTATGATTTGCTCGCTGAATTGTGTCTGGACTTCCTCCTCCACACCCCCATCTGTACCTTCTTCTGATGCTGTAGCAGTTGCTTCTACTTCTTGAGAGTTCATTTCTTGGGGCTCTTTTTCATCTTGAATGAGAAGAGAACCTTCATCTTCCACTGCTGCCCCACCTTCAGGCAGTATCTCTAAAGACCCAGCTTCATTTGTCTCAGATTGAGAGTTCACCAGATGCTGGCTCATATTATTACTTTCTAATTCATTTAAACGGTCTACTGGATGTGAAACATTGACCTCATGAACTTCATCAACAGCCATTTCAGCAGTGACAACCTCCTTAGTGGGAACATTTGGGACAATTTGTGTGGAAACAGAGTTGTTGACTTCAGATAAGCCCTCTATTTGGGCTGTTGTTGTGAGTGTGCCGATCTTGTCCAGTTCTTCAACATTTAGTCCAATGTTAATGGAGGCTGCATCTGATTTGCTATGTATTTCCAGAACTGCTGGCTCTTCTTTTACAAATGTCTCAAGTATTTGATGCGAGACAGATCCAACTATTCTTTCTGAGCTCACCTCGTCTGAGCACACTGGGACAAAGTTTGGACTAATACCGATGGCTTCGACAACTTGATGCAGGAGAACCTCCATAGGTTTGACTTCATATTCTATGGGGACCGGTGTTGTGTTGCCAGATGTGTTTGTAGACTCTGACAGCTGGGAAACTGCAGAGATCATCTCAGTTTCATCTTCTGTGGAAATGTCTACAGGTTCCAGAGCAGTTATGGCCTCAGATGTGATCTCTATCAGATCCTCGGCTATAGTGTCGTCTGGAGCTGCCTCCTCAGGGACTGAAGCTGGAGTGGCGTTGGTCTCTGTAATTAAACCCTCCTCTGGGATATCACTGAGTTGTTGATGTTTACTGATTAATTCTGTAAGGTCGTCAGGGTCCTCATTTGAAGCAAGAGCTGTAGATGTATCCTTATCGTCCTGGACCTTCTTTACTTCTGGTTGCAGATCGTCACAAGGTAGGACTGGTTGAGACGTGTGTTCAAGGAGGTCTTGCTGCACTTGATAGTCCGCCTCCTTGGCTACATGACTCTCCACATCAGCCGTTGTTTCAACGTGAACTTCGGTTTCAATTGTATCAAACTCCGACAAAGGAACCACACATGGTGTGTCAGAGTCTTCATCATCTGAAACGACCTCCTTTTCAGCCTCATCAGAAGATACTTGGTCTGGAGTTTCAGAGGACTTCTTCTTTTTTCTTGGGAGAAGTTTCTTTATTGAAAAGGAGGAATCGTCCTGAGTAATTTCACTATCAGACTGTGCATTATCTTTGCTTTCCTCCTCATCCTTGGCTTTCCTTTTGGGGGTCACAAGTTTTTTAAACGATTTCCACGTTGATCCTCCATCACCCTCTGAAAGACTTCCTACATTGGGGGAAGCTGCTGGAGTTCCATCAACTTCGTTAGAACTTGCAAGCGGCGACTCTCGCTTCTTATTGTCATCTTCATCCTCAGAGTCTGACGTTTTTCGGCTTCTGCTCCGTTTCCTTCCGGAGCGACACAAAACAGCTTCCCATGACACGGATGAATCTTTTCTTTTTTTGCCTTCTTCGGTGCTGTGATCTGATATTTGACCTTTTTCACTTGGTTTTGTTTCCTCTGTTGAGGCTGAGATTTGTATCTCTTCACTGGTCAAGGAGGACTTCTTCATTTGTCTTTTCGGAGTAACAAGTTTTTTGAAAGAGGCCCATGCACCATCGTCCTCTCCTGCTGCCGCTGCAGGGTGCTGTGCCGGACTTTCTTCTTTCTGGATCTCAGCTGACTTGGTAGATGACATGAGCTGATTCGAGTGTTCGTCAGAGTCTGACAACATTGTATTACTTGATTTCCTGCCTCTCTGCTTTTTGGAGAGTTTCCTAAAACTTGACCCTGATAGCAACCTTTTCATTGGACTGTCTTGAGCTCTGTCTTGAGAGCTCATTTCAGGCTCATTGACAGAAATAGTTGCTGGAATTGCGGGCGGTGATTTCCCAACATTCATCGGCTGAGCTGAGATGATCTTCTCCTTAGTTTCATTTTCTATGAGTTCTCTCTCAACTGTAGTTGCTTCAACATCTTGTCCAATCTCCCCTTTATCCTGTTGTACTTCTACATTTTTTTCCGTTGTCTGCACTGTTTCCTTTCTTCCCATGTCCACCAGTTCTTTCTCAGTTGTCTCATCTCCTGTGGACTTCTTTTTCTTCCGTAGCCCTGAAAAGATTCCAGTTGTAAAAAACCTTTTCACCGGAGACACGACCTCCTCGGCCTCAGGGCTAGTTGTAGATGGTGTGTGTAGGTGTTTCTCTTCAAGGGCGGCATCCTGTTGTTCCTTTAAGTCTTCAACTACAGGTGAAGGTGTTGCTGTATCAGATTCATCTTTGGCCCCAGTTGTTTTCTCCCCTGCATTTTCCAGGGCATCCTCCGATGTCAGGGTAGGACATGTCGTTGAATCGTTGTCATTAGTCCCCTGTGTCTTCGGGTCAATATCCTGCTCAGCATTCACACTTTGAGGTTCATCCGCGGTATCTTCTGTGTTTTCTGGTCTGTCTGATTGGTTCTGGTTCGTTTCATCTGGCCCATCGGGTCTTATTTCGTCTTTTTCGAGCGAGCCTCTTTTTACTGTCAGTTTCAAACCAATGTTACTGAAGAATCTCTTAAAGCTTTCATTGATGTCATTCTGCTTTGCATCCATTTCAGTCATTTCCTGGGGTAGTTCTTCAATAGCATCAGTTTCCTCCGGTGATTCCTGTTGATTCACTTCAACGTTTTCTGATTGTGTTCCTTCCTCTTTAAGTGGCCTCACTGTTTGTATAACGCCTTTCTCTGGATAGAGGGAAGCTAAAACAAAAATATTTTAAATATTACAACACTTAAATAACACAAATTATAAAAGACTGATGACACAGGTGAAATTATATATAGGCTGAATTTCAACGAATTATGTTAAAATAATGGAAACTGTCTGTCAGGGAGCAATGATACAGAACTTGTTAACACTCACCCTCTGCAGCCATCGCATCACCACAGTGATCATCAACTTCTGCTGGAGTACTGTCTGCTTTTCCATTGATCTCCGAGATTTGGCCATTATTTCTTAGAGGCTGAAACAAAACATGAAAATAAAGTATAGTAGTCACCATTCTGCCATAGTCATAGGGTCACGGATGAATTTCGTCTGAATTTGTGCTTCTATGAATGCAAAGAATTCTAATCTTTGATTATCTGAAGGTTCAAAAGTCTTATTTTGTAAACAACACAGAGTTACTGTTAGCTTGGTGTGATGCTAACCTACAGTACAGTTTAACAACCCTAATTGTTTCAATCTCAAATCCATGACTCACATTAGTCTGCACAGTCTGAGCAGGCGATGGGGAACGAGAAACACATGTCCTTCAACTAGTGTGAAGTAACACATTTAAACTAAGTTAAACTCGGTTAAAAAAATTTGCTTGGGTCATATTGCCTAGTAACCCCTATGAGCACAGTGTTAGATATTGATAGTACGTTAGATTTCAGGCCATTTTTTCTTCTCCACATTTTATTACATTCACACCATTGCTCTCTCTATTTATGCAGTACTTTTAGGTTAGGTACTTTGGCTCTGACTCTTTTTGCACAATATGTAAACTCTATCTGTAACCCATTAAATTCAATCTACCCATGATTTATTCCTTCAAAATGCAGTTGCAATTGTATAATATTGTGACAGAAGTTGATGCCAGGTTAAAATGAGTTGAAAAAACACACTTCAAATTGAAACATTAGGATAAGCTTAATGATCTGAGGCCAGAATTTGACAGTTTGCTTCGAGCTGGTTTTAACAGTCAAACTTTATCTTTTCTTTACAGTTACACCTCCCTTGTTGGCTGTGAATACCTCTGTTCTCAGTCATCCTGAGCCTGAATACTAAAGTGCCACGAATGGGTTGTACGTCAAGTATAAAACTGTTTAATTCTAGAAAAATACAACCAAAATTCAGTTGAATTGAGATGCCTTACAAACAAAATGAGTAAGCGTGACGGAAAATGTAGCTCAATAATTGTTTTGGCATTTTCTTATGATGAATGTCAGATTATTGTACCAAGTTCAAATAAGCTTAGTGCAAAACATTGTGGCCTTTGATGAACAAAACAAATAACTTTCAACATCCTTTAAAACTTAAGAATTCAGCACTCAGCATTCAGATTTCTTAACAACATACTTTCATTCAATATAAAATCACTCAAGAGTCACACAGGTCAATGATGCCATTAGATCAACTCATGAAGTTATTTTCATTCTTACAGTACAGTGCTGTCTAATTGACTTCCTGCCCAGCGGGAGCCTGTGATCGTGTTTTATACAAATAATCGATGTTGCCTCGACTGAGTGCAGCTCCGGGGAAATTCCATCTCTCCCCTGGGCTTCACTTAGGTTCTCCAAGAATGAAAGGTCATTATTCCTCCACGCTACTTTCCTCTTCATCCACAGTGCATGCAAACCACTGCAATGAATACAGGGGGAAACCAGGTCTGCAACCATCGGCTCATTTACATTTCAAATAACCTGTAACAATCAAACCAGTGGAACAGAACTTCAATACCTTTTATGTTGAACTTTGTCTTACTATTTGTTGTAGGATATATATCAAGAGCCTGGCTGCAAATTTGATTTGAGATCTTTTAATCCAGCGTGAAACTTTTCACAGCTCGAGCTCCTCAGGCAGAGGTCACCTGACTGTTCCAGTCTGAAATCTAAAGGGGACTGACCCTGAAATGACTTGCCTGTGGAAAAGTCTGTCTGCTCCAGTGTCATCTTTTATGACTAAATCAACCAGGAAGTTATTTGTTAATTTTAACAACTAATATTGTTTATCTGACTTATTGTGAAGCACAATGTCATTGAAAGTGATATATAAATAAATAAGTAATACATTATTATTATTATGAGGACATTGTTTGACTTCATATTACATCTGCATGAAGAAATGGGCCTTTCCTGTAACAACAAATCTGAAAACTATCTTGTTTATTATTATCATTATTTATTCATTATTATTAAAAGCCAGAATGGACAGAATAGCCCTGATGTGCTGCAGTTCTTTCCAATAAGACTTTTCCTGTATCTTCTGGTTAATGGAGTTGTTGGCAGGCAGCAGCTGCACCGTCCGGACAGCAACAACATCCAGCATCAGCATTTTCCAAAAACATATCAGAACGCACTGATCTGTCACTGCAGTGAAGCCACAGTGAGGACATGTGAAAGTTTGCGCTCACATACAGAAAACAGTGCTGCAGGATCATCCAGAAAGCAGAGTGTGTGAGGTGATACCTTCTCCTCAGTGCTGTGATCGACCCGAGCATCCTCCGCTGCTCCTCTCTCCTCCTCCTGCTCCTCCTGCTCCGCTGCATCACTCCTGATGTCCCGCTGCGCAGACTGAGCATCTCCCATGTTTCTAAACACCGTGGTTCACCGCTGCAGCGTCACTGTCCCAACATGGAAATGTTCCGAGCTGCAGCAGGCCGGAGCTCCGTGAGGGGCCGACAGCGACTGACCGCCTCTGGGAAAAGTCTTCCTCTTTTTGGAGCCAAACGCCGCCCTGCAGGATCACATGAAGTCAGGACAGGAGACTTGGCCCGGCCCGGATTGGCCCGGATCGGCCCGACCAGGACCGGCACGCCCCCTACTGCATCAATATGAGGAGGAGAAAAAAAACGAGAACAGTCTGTGAACAAATGAATAAATATATGAGCAACAAGCTTCAACCATAGACTTTACTACAGATTCATGGGATAAATATAGTTCAAATAAAGTATGGATTGTATATATATACATATCTATATATTGTGTGTGTTCGTGTGTGTCTGAATATATATAAGCATGTATGTAAACAAGTATACATTATATAAAATATATGTATATGTATGATATTATTCTACCCCAACCGGAGAGAAGCTGATTATATTGCCGGCCTGTGGGAAAATTCCTCAAGAAGATTAATTTCATGTGAGTTTTAAAGTCTGTGAATTCAAGTATCTTACAGTGTGAGATATTATACTAACATATGTAGTTAGAAAAAAAGTAGAATAAAAAGGGTGTAACCCATTGCATGTAATTGAACAGATAATGTCGTTAATTAGCGTCACAGTCAATAACTCATTATCAGGATAAAAGTATTTTCTGTCAAACTTTGTAATATACACTGTCGTCCTTTGTAAGTCCAGCACCAAACTAATTTTACGCCAATGATGCAAACACAAGTGTTAGTGTGGAGGCTTCACCTGAAGAAGAACAGATCAACATGAAGTTCAACCGAGCAGACGTGTGTAACGCTGATGTTTCAGCTTTAGGGTTATCGAACATATTGACATGTTTCACTGGGTCTGTTTGTTTTGGTCACGCTGAATTGATTTGGCAAAGTATAGCTCTGTAGCTTTAGTCTTTTTTAAAATGAATACAGTACTGTATGTTCCCTTAGACTCAATTGACTGCCGCAAAAATAGCCAGTAAGGAAACGTCATTAAATCATCTCGTTTGCACAGAAAAATGATAAAACGGCGGTTCCAGGAATTCAAAAGTTGTATTCAGTTTTTCTCTCCCTCCATTAGTTTATGTCATATTTTTATATTTTCCCGGTGAAATTGTTTTTGTCTTTTTGTTTTACAGGCACTTCAGTCAGTCAAACAACTATTGGAAGAGTAGTGAGGCCAGGTAGGACAAATGTTGAGACTCTGATCTGTCAACTTTAGTGACTACATTCTGTCTTTATTGTCAATGAGCCGAATGAAATTGCTTTACAAATTGAATTCTGAAGTAAATCTAAAGTAGGGGAGGATGTATTATCCTCTATACCCTTAAAAAGCTATCAATTATGTTAATATTATTCAGAAAAACTTAATTATATTAAATTACAGTATGTATTGTAACATAACTGTAAAGTGCTGGAGCCTGAAGTATCTACATAAGGTACAAATGTAACTAGTTTAAATTTAAATTTAAAGGACGGTAAACATTTATCTTGAATTACGTATTCTCCACATGTTTCTCATGTAACAATATGTAGTCAGGATCTAGAACTACTCGGGGTCACTATGTAACAACCACTGGGCAGATAACACATCGTCTGACTAGTTATCCAAACTCCAAGTCTTTCAACATAGGGCATGAAAGTGATTAGAAGAGTTCTAAGAAAAATATCTTTAACTCACATAGAGCGAAAACGGATTACGTTTTTTTTACCTCTATCAAGGGCCTGTTCAGAAACCTTTGAGAAACACATTGCTGTGGTTATTTGGCTCATCTGTTCCCTCCTGTTTTTGATATTGCATGGCAATGCGCCTTAAAACCACTGGTTACCCTCTCATATGCATGTACTTTTGTGAATTTGAGTATTTATTGCTGAATTAGATATAAAAAATATCTATAAAGCTCACTTCCTCTAAAGCTCACTAGCGGACATGTTACATTATGTTTCTTTGATCTGTACGGAAACCAAGACGTTAAAAAATGATTCGGTTTAATTGACCCTGGCCTTTTTCCGGGAAAGTAGGAACTGCTTCTTCACTCTGACAAATGAGCAACAAATCTGATTATCATGTCTGTCATGTCAGCTCAAAGACGCTTAGACTGGCTGCTGGGGATGTTGTTGAGTCACCCTCAAGGGAATAAGTCACCACCGCTTGAATGCAAGAGTTTACGTAACTGGCTGAGACATCAGGAATCCCAGGTCCGAACTCAGAGGAAACCACAGAGTTTTCTGGATTTTCTTCTATGTACATGTTTATCACAACATAACAGAGGAATATGTGTTTCCATAAAACACGCATATAACTTGATCTGCGCAATAAATGCAATGTTACAATGGAGAAATTATTACGTTATTTACTTAACATTTAAGCTGTAAGTGCTTCAGAGAAATGAGTGTAGGGCACATTTCGTTAAAAAAACAGGTACTTTCCAACAAAACACCTTTTAAATAAACCTTAATTTAATAAATCATTGATCAAAGCTCCCAACTTTTCTGGACCAACATATATTTAAGTACTTACAACTTTAAATATTTGATTAATGATATATGTAAGGGTTAAACGTTATTACAAAGTGAAAACACCCAAGTACATAGATAATGCCTGAAGCAAACAGCTCTGGGATTTTATTTTATGACCTCCTTATCCCAAATATGTCCTTGTTATTTTCTCACTTCTGTAATCGGTCAAGCATATATATATATATATATATATAGCACTGTATCAAGGATAGAGTATCAAGGAAACAGTACGATTTTGCCTGACAAGGCATATTTGCTGATTAGTCAATGAGAGTGTGTAATTGCAATACAACAATTTCAGAACAGCGTGAAATTAAGCTGATTGTAAAGTCAAGCACAGAGTTTCTTCATGAAAATGGAAACTAACTGACTGGTCAAGCGCAGCTCCGGAGCAAAACAGTCTTAACATGATTTGGATTTTAAATTGAGACATGTGGGCAGAATAAAGGCTGGACAACACATAAAACAATCTGATCACTTGTTCGAGGTTGAAGAAAGTTGACGGAAAAAGCTTGACCTTTTAATAACAGAGCAAATGGCTTTAAAGGGTTTAAACTATTTATATCTGTATCTGTTACCTTATCTGTTCTGTTCCTCAGGTCGTCTCTTCAGAAAACGTAGAGGAACCCAATGGATGTTGTGGTTACGTTATGTCCTGTGTTTAGTATGTCCAGATTGTTCCTTAGCTTTTGAAAATTAAATTATTCCAGTGTATATATTTACTTATATAATATGAGTGCTATTTATTGCTCAAGTACAGACATATAATGCTTAGTATAGTGAAAGCATTACTTTACTTTCTTTTGCTATATCGAAGACATGTTGAAACGAGACACAAATATGATGGATGGATGGATAGATAGATAGATAGATAGATAGATAGATAGATAGATAGATAGATAGATAGATAGATAGATAGATAGATAGATAGATAGATAGATAGATAGATAGATAGATAGATAGATAGATAGATAGATAGATAGATAGATAGATAGATAGATAGATAGATAGATAGATAGATAGATAGATAGATAGATAGATAGATAGATAGATAGATAGATAGATAGATAGATAGATAGATAGATAGATAGATAGATAGATAGATAGATAGATAGATAGATAGATAGATAGATAGATAGATAGATAGATAGATAGATAGATAGATAGATAGATAGATAGATAGATAGATAGATAGATAGATAGATAGATAGAAAGATAGATGGATATATTTTTCAACTCTTTGAAGGCCATTTATTTTCTCAAACAACATCCAGTTTTAAAGAAGGGTTATGGTTTTTGTTAATTAACTAAGGTGACATACTTGAAAATATACCCGTAAATACCCTGTCTCCAGCATGTATGCCTAAACCGGCTTCCCTCATTTCCCCAGTGGTGAAGCCCAGGACAGGTTTACTGATCACTGAAGAGCCACCTCACTGTAACAAAGTGAGACCTTGGGAAACGGTGGGAGCCGAGCAACATGTCCAAACCCATGACAGACATTCACGTTAACTCGATCAAATGCTTGGACACACTGGGGCTGTTATGCGAGACTCAGCACGAAGCTAATAAGCTGAATTAATTCGAGTCACAACTTTGGATAACTGAAAACAGCTGATGTTTTCTCCACCGATTACTGTAGCCTAACTCCTGAGGCCTGATGCAATATAATGAAATAACACACACAGGGGGGTCTCTCTGAGTCCGTCTGCATTTGGGTACATGTTCCATCCTTTTTTTGCAACTGGGCATCAAATATAAGTTTATGAAGAAATTGGAAATCGTGTGAACGTGTAATTTTTTTTAATGCTTTGCCAAAGATTCTTGCTCTGTACATAAAATTAGATAAGAACACATGAAGAGCAGCAGACTTGTGATATTGTTTTCTTTGTGAACTCGACAGTATGTGAAAATGAAATCAGTCCACTTCACATCATGTTCACTGTTGTGATTGGTGTCAGCACAAGGAAAACTTCACAAATGAGATTAAGCCTGCCACGTTACGAAGATAATCATCTGACAATCAGCCGTGACAGCTATGTAAACATTTTTATTAAAGAGATGAACAGCAGAGAAACAGACTTCTGATTTGTATTTTACATGATTACTTCATTTTTAAATACTCAAACAGGACTTTCTTTAACGTTTTTAGAGATAGGTATAGTGTTGTAGTTGAGCCATGATGGAAAATGCAGAGAGTGAAAATATATTTATATATCCATCTTATTGTAACTCTGATCATGAAATAAAATGTTGTGCCAACACACACACTGCAGAACAAAATGTGCATTTCCTTTTTAATTGCAAAAAAGGATTTACACAAGAAAATCCAGTCATGAGGCGACAGAAGCGAAACATCTTTTTATTTATAAAGTTTTACTGATTTGATTAAGATTCCCTTAAATTCATGGCACATTCCCAATAAACAGTTTTCAATGCAGCACCGATGAATGGAGGCCAAGTTAAATCACATGCTCAGTTGCTGAGCGGTGAACCAGGGAGACAACACGTGAAGCTCACGAAACACAGTTTATGTATCAAAAAAACATGCTGCTTCAATCCGAATCAGCTGACCAAAAATAAATAACTAGATTTAAAGAAAGGACTTTCAACTTGTAATTTTTGCATTTAGTAATAAAAATCCACAAAATGTAATTTAATGTTTCTTTCAAATATTTTAATCGGAAGAGTTTTTACAATAACTGCTTAAATGTCTCAAATTCTTGTCAACAGCCCGGATAAAACAAATTTCATGCTCTGACGAATGTCCACATTTTCCACTTCCCGGAATTGAAGATGTTATACATAATGAATCAAAATGTAACCATCTATCTGTCTGTCTGTCTGTCTGTCTGTCTGTCTGTTTGTCTGTCTATCTATCTATCTATCTATCTATCTATCTATCTATCTATCTATCTATCTATCTATCTATCTATCTATCTATCTATCTATCTATCTATCTATCTATCTATCTATCTATCTATCTATCTATCTATCTATCTATCTATCTATCTATCTATCTATCTATCTATCTATCTATCTATCTATCTATCTATCTATCTATCTATCTATCTATCTATCTATCTATCTATCTATCTATCTATCTATCTATCTATCTATCTATCTATCTATCTATCTATCTATCTATCTATCTATCTATCTATCTATCTATCTATCTATCTATCTATCTATCTATCTATCTATCTATCTATCTATCTATCTATCTATCTATCTATCTATCTATCTATCTATCTATCTATCTATCTATCTATCTATCTATCTATCTATCTATCTATCTATCTATCTATCTATCTATCTATCTATCTATCTATCTATCTATATATATATCTTTTTCATAGATATCAGATACTTTATTCTTCTGTTATTTGTTGATCTGGGTTTTGAGCTGTTGCATATAACTGCTCTAACATATATACACAAAGTTACATCAAATGGAATTCAATGTAAATGGCCTCATGTTATTATCTTCAGGAGCTCTAAGATATGGAACAGTCAAAGGAAACTACTGTTGTACCACTGACATCTGCTGGGCAAGATGAATTCTCAACTTACAGATACTCAGATTCTTCATCCAAGTAAGTAAATGTGCATTCAGAATGCTGCTTAATTAAAATGAATACAATATTAAATTAGCGTGTAGAAAAGTATTTCAGAATGTTTTAAGATTGCAGGAGCCAGTGAGCAGCACTTAAGTGTTATAACAGGTTTCAACTTGGTTCGGTCCATTAGTTAAAGTAGGAGGTTCCCCTTTTTACAGAGTCACAAGATAAATCTGAGGTCACATCAGATGACGAAGGATAAAGGGAAAAAATGAGGCTTTACTCAGAAATATCTATTAAAATTTCTATATTTTGCCACTTTGGACCAAAAATAGTAATTGATTTCAAGATACAGTTGGTTTTGTAAAGGGACACAAGACGTGTTTTTTTAGGTTTAATCTTTAATAATGGAGTAAAAAACTGTATTTCCTACTAAGGTGTAGAGGATACAAGTATAGGAAAATATTACTCTGGGTAAAACACTTGAAATAAATGTACTTTTAATACAGAGGTCATGTAGAAATTAGAGATAAAAGCATTGTCTGATTTATAATATCTAGTTTTACTCAAGTATTTCACATTTCACAATTGGTGTTTATACGTTTTTCTTTTTTTAACTTGTTTGTATTCACTGTGGTATAAATGGAGAACTGTGCAGTGTCCATGTAAAAAACTACCTCTTGAGGTAAGTATAAACTAGATAAACTGTAACACACCAGCCTTAAGCCTCAACTTCAGAGTCATGTGTCAGAGCCGAACACTGGAGGAGTGAGTGACACATCAAACTTGCTCAAAATAAAAGTCCCCTTTGAGATGCAAAGCCACAATAACTCAAGCTCACAGAGGCTGATGGGAAATTTTGTATCCGCTGCTGGCTGTGGAAATACCGACACATGCCCTCAACATTTCAACCATTCACATATAGTTCAGCTTCTTCTTCTGGCAGCCACTTGACAGTTGGTGGTTTCCCTTTGATCTGTTCGTGAAACCGAAAGTCGGTTCCGATCGCTGTCCGTGACGGTGGCAGAGCAGAGTTGACTTCTGCGCGACTTTATCATTTGTTATCTTGTACGAGGGCTTCAGCTCCATCCCTTTGGAAGACAACATAGCTGAAATACTTTCTGTGTCAGTGTGTGATGACCCCTGACTTTTATCTCACATATTTCCTTTTATTTCTCTTCATAACACCGGTCTCTTTTCACATCCGTTCTTCACCATATGTGAAAAACATTAAAAAAACACAATTATCGGCCTACAACAGCTGACCTGAGAATATATAGAGAACTGTCAATTTATCATTCATCTATAGGATGAATCTTTGAAAGGCTTTATCTTACTGTACGTTACTCTGTGCTTCCATGTGACACAGGAGGAATGCAGAAAGTTTTGTTTCTGAAAAACCTTTCCTCACTGATGGTTAACATTGAAATAAAAATCTCTCACAACTTTAGATAACTGACAAATAAGGTTGATAATCCTATTTCTATACTTTTTGATATTCCGTGTTATTTAGGTGGTGTTTGAGGTCGGACCTAAATTTAAAAACCAGCACAAACAGGAAACCTCAACCTGATATCGGTGGCCTGTTGACATTTACTCTTGCCCATTTAGGATTCGCATTTAAACTACTTTAAAAAACCCGTTACACAATGCTCTCCTGCTTTTAAAACATGTTTGGTCAGTCATTAACCAGATTAAATTACCTGGCAGATCAACTCATGTAAAATTACCTTATACTGTATAGCCTATTGTGCATATTGATTTCAAAAGCTGTTCGTTTCCCTGCTGTTTTGCAATAGCTTGACTGAATCCAGTCGGCGTCTTCAGTCAAGCTGTGCTCTGGAGACTTAACACTCGAACAAGTCCACACTTGTTTGAGTCTAATGAGACTTTTGATGTTTTTCATTGTACATTGTTTCTCTTCCATTTGTACACATGAATGTAAATCTACCAGAAAACATTTCTAATTTGACTTGTCAGTTTCTATCTTCAGCACAGGGACAGCGTCAGAATTAAGGAAATTAAAGATTCAGACCCTATTCTAGATTTAAAATATCTATATTTCACATATTGCAGTAATGTACAAACAGTGAAAAAGGAGCTTATGTATAAGGGAAACCAGTTTATGTGTACCTCAATCTGCCCTGTGAAAATTAACAGGGACTGAAACCTTTGCACTTTTGCACATTTTTCCACTCTGTGGAGTTTGCTGGTTGTTATAGTTACAGTATTCAGGCCACTGCTCTCATTGTTGTACTAATAGCTTTCTTCTGCTGCCAGCGGCAACAAAAAAGGGTTATTTCAAGTTTAACTCTTCCAAATCTTGTGATATTTCATCCCCATGTAACTGAATTAAAACATTTTCTCCCTCTTTGTCCTCTTGCTCTCAGACATGAGGGACAGGCTAACACACCTGCATCAGGTGCAGAGTGACTCTGAGGGTTTCAGTGCAGTGTAGCTGCAGGACCTGTCAGGGCCAGAGGGCTGCAGTATCATAGGGTGACCAGTAACTGGAGCATCAGCGTGGCAGCTCTGACCCCATAGCTTGTATCACTCGCACACAGTACCAGTTTCTTAGCAGTGCTGAAGTGTCAATTCAGGATGGAGTATTCCAGCTGGATACAGCCACTACATCTGATAAAAGCAACCCCTTCAAGAAGGTGTTTTGTAGCTTCCCATGTTATTACGCATAGGTGTGATGAGGGGCCTCTGGGTTTAGATAAATGACGACCCTTCAAAAAACTGTCTGGAGCTGTCAGTGTTGTAGCTGAACTGCAGTGGTTTTACAGATGTTGTTTCAGACCCAGTGAACACAGTCGATGGATCAGTGACAGTTGAACAACCAGAACATTAATGCTGAGGTGAAGTTATTCCGGCTTCAAACATGTCACGTGAGGTAATGATAAACAATAGGAATCAACATACATGGCTCGGAGAGATTTAATAACCTAGTGATATGTTTTATTCACAAACATCAGCAGATAGCTTTGTCGATTATTTAATAGTGAATCTAAAAGAAACTGGCTTAAAATTCCTAATGTAAATAATTGTACCCAAGCAAATGTACTGTGACCTCTGTACTTAGTAATGGTATCAATGTAGTACTCTTACTTATAATGAAGTATTTTCACAGTCTGCACCAGGGATGGATCCATGGGTGGGGTCCAGGGGCACTGGTCCAAGTGGAAATCTCATTGGCCGATGAAGTGCCCCTGTGCTGTCAGTAGTCCTTCCTTTTTTTTACATGTTTATACAAATAAACTGGTCAGTTACTAATAATACAGCAATAAATACAACAATAAATATGACAGTTTGTTGAGAATTTTCATTTTCTACGCTTTTCGGAAGTACACAATTTCCAAAATGTATTCACTCATGTGTGTATTGTTAGAGCGTATTCACTCACAGAGCTTACAGTAAAATGAATGACTTAAATATTGACCTTACTGAAGCAGGATAGACATATAATAATAATATAACCACTGTGTGTAAATCCATAAACAAAAGAAATGAACAGAAAAGATATTCAAAACCTCAAACTCAAACACAAACTAGAGAAGTGGCGAAGAGTGTGAAATGCGGAGAGGAGGAGGCGTGATCTTCCGTGTTGGTACCTGCTGCAGCCTGTCTGACTCACACACAGCGTCACTCTGAGCGTGTGTGTGTGAGAGAGAGAGATAGAGAAAGAGTGTGTGTGTGTGTGTGTGGTTGTGTGTGTGTGGGGACAGAGAGAGACCTCCTGAATCACACTTTGACTCTTGTACATGTTGAAATGTGCTCTTATAACGGAGAGAAAAAGAGGAAATTCGTGTCTCTGTGGTCTCCTCTCCTGCTTCATCGACTTTGTACCATAGCACCACTGGAGGAGAACACAACCAGGTAAGTGCACTTTGTTGTGCGAGGCTCTTGTACACACCTACAGAGGAATATCTTTTTCCTCAGATATTTTTCTTATCTGAGGAAAAATATTCTCAGATAATAGATCAAGTGAATTGTGGGTCAGTAACTCATCACAGACTGATTTCTGTGACAGCTCGTTGTCAGGTTTTTCCTTTTCCCTCATGATGCTGGCTTTTCATAACCATTGACGCCGTACGGTTTATTAGTGACATTATTTTCCTTTATGTTATCACATTATTCTATTAAACAAATGAGCTGAACAGGAACTAAGAGTCTCAAGTCGACGCCCTGTAATTGATGTGAAGATCTGAGTTGAGGAAGTTACTCAGCAGCTTCCTTCAGAGCAGTTTAAACATAGACACGTCCGTCTCTCTATAGAAAACACTTCTAACTGCAATGAATGAGTCTTCAACAAAGGGCTCTCTGCAAAAGAATGCATGGTTCTCAGTTAAGTCTTTATATTCAAGTTTCCAAGTCTCACTATAGGATATGCACACATATTTATTTATTATTAAATATCATTTATATTTCTGTAAGGTAATAGCTCATAGAAAGTAGAATATCAAAAGAAAGAAGGTACTTATGGTCATATAAATATACTGCAGAGCCTGTTTGTGAGTGTGTCTCTTTTCATGCAGTTTGCCTCGTCCTGTGGTTCCCAACCAGAGGTTAGATTTCTACAAATGAACACCATCTAAATCTGAGGGGCTGTGGGTGGATATATGAGAGAAAAAAGAAGAAAAAATTATTTCAAATTTGGGGGTTGATCTCCTGGACTTAGTTGTCTAGCTTTCTGGAGTCTCTGGTAACTGCGCAGGGGGGAAATAGATAGTCCAGCACATAGTCCCTGATAAAATGACAACTTGTTGCTTTCACTCTGGTTTTGGTAAAGTGTAAATAAACAGGATATAATGTGTAATATGATGAATTTCAGAGGTGCATGTTTTTTGTTGTGCAATCCTACACACAAACAAACTAACAAACAATAGAACAGGGGTGTAAACATAACCTCCTTGGCAGAGGTAATGAAACTTGGTCACCGCCGGACTGGCTAATTCTAAGGGTTATAAAATCTGCCAAACTGCAATTATAAAACTGACAAATGAACCCCTCTCATTTCTAATTTGTTGAATTAGTCCAACTGGTAGGGGGGGGGGGGTTTGTTGTTGCTTTATAGAGAAAAGATTTAGCTATTTAATTATTATTTTCCAAAATGTCCAACTATTTCTGTTACGAGGTCAGTAAAAGTTCCTGACTCCTCTTACAGGTGAGATGAGGGACCGGATGTGTGAGCTGCAGACTTCCACCCCCAAGTCTGCAGAGGAGGAGCAGAGGGATGAGGAGAACCACAGCCCTGAGGATAAGGAGCACCTGGAGCAACATGCCATCGTGTTTGAGGCAGAGGACCTAATGGCCGGCATCTACAAGGAGGCCCAGTCCATGAGGAAGGAGATGCTGCTGTGCAAATTGGACGTGAAGCGTCTCGGGAAGCAGAACACCAGGTTCCTCACATCCGTCAGGAGGATAAGCAGCATCAAGCGGGACTCCAACGCTCTGGGCCGGGGCATCAAGGCCCGAGCGGAGGCCATTTACGCTCGGCTGAAGAAGATGGGGAAGCTCAGCAAGGAACTGGAGGAGGAACACGGATCTACCTCAGCCATAGCTCGCATCGTGCGTTCGCAGTACGTGTCCCTGACCAACGAGTTCCACGGCACCATGTCCGAGTTCAACGAGGCCGAGATGGAGCAGAGGGAGAACTGCAAGACGCGCATCCAGAGGCAGGCAGAGATCATGGGCTGGGAGGTGAGCAGGGAGCAGATAGACGAGATGATCGAGACGGGCAAGTGGAACGTCTTCTCTGACAACCTCCTCCTGGAGGGAAGATCTGCCAGGTCGGCGCTCAACGAGATCGAGAACCGCCACAAGGAGCTCCTGGAGCTGGAAGGCCGCCTCAGGGAGATTCAGGAGCTTTTCTTCGAGTTGGCCATGCAGGTGGAGATGCAGGGCAAAATGGTGGACAACATCCAGGCCAACGTCGGTAGGACTCAGGACTACATCGCCAAGTCTTCGGCTCAGATCAAGCAGGCCGTGAAATACAAGAGAAACAATCCGTGCAAGAAACTCTTCTGCTGTTGCTTCCCCTGCTGCAACTGAGGCAACATGATTTCTTCGTCAAAGTCTTTAGTCTAGATTAAGAATCCTATATTATATTTTGTTATTTTACTCTGTGACACCATTTTCAAGCAGCAGCGATGTTAAAATTTCACACTCGTCAATTATTTTCTTTACTGGGCCGGTTTCAAACCACATATTCATATGCAAACAGTGTTTAGTGAGATATGGTTTTACATTTCCTGATTGTTACTGAGTACAGCCTTTGCATGACCAGACATCTCAGCTGTTGTTTTAATGCACAACCCTTAGCCTTCTTTCCCTTTAGCTTTCAGCTTTGTAAGTTGTTTTGTAAGATATTTAAGTGATGTCCAATAATATTTGCTTGTTAATAAATGTCTCCTGTAGCAGCTTGTTTTAACAGCCTGAATGTAAACCAGTTTCTGTTTACAGCCATTGCCTTGATCTAGAACATACAGCTGCTGATTGTGGTTAGCAGGCGGAGGAAAGACAGATCGGTGTGGATTGTGTAATACGTGTGTAGTTATCAACAGCTACAGGCCGAGAGCTTTGGGCTTTTCAAGACTCAGTGATGAAACTGTTTTATACTTTAATTTAAACTTTAAATGAATGGGGACAAACGGTAAACAGGAAACCTTCTATCTCATATATCTGTGGCTTCACGTGTGCACTGCTTTTTTAATTAATTTTGTCCAAAGAGAAGGTCTGCGTTTGTTTGTTTGCAGGATTACGCACAGTACTCAACCTATTGCCATTGCATTTTATGGAGGGGTGAAGCAGGACCCAAGGAAGAACCATTTAAATTCTGGTGTGGATTTGGATCAGGGGGTTGGATCTAGGAAACATTTTTCACTTTCTTTAACATTGCAAGAAAGTGTGTTTTTTAAACAGTTTCATAGATTTCTCAGAGAATAACTCATTGATCTTGATGAAAATGATGAAAAAGGGCTACTGATATTTATGAGTTTGTGCGATTTGAGGCAGATCCAAATGAAACAATGCAGATCTGGTTTATTTAAATGGAGTTCCATAATGAGACCTGTTCAGGTTTCCCCTGATTTTCCTGTGTGTACATTCAGGCAGAGCGACAATAGATGAGAGTAAAGCAGGACTTCATGTTTGCACAGCCGGCCTTGTCAGTGTAAAGATCGTGAAACTAATGAGACCTTTGTGTTTTCTGTGTGACACAGAACCTGCAGTTAGTACCTGGTGAACTGAAGCTGTGACTGGGACCATTTTACACAACCGGAGAGACACTGCTGCCTCTTCTCTGTGTTGCAATGGCTGTGCAATGATTGCACTTCCTCAGCAGGCCTGTGTGGTTTGTGTGTTAGTGTGTGTGTGTGTGTGGGGGGGGGTCATGTTAACAGCAGCATGACTCGCTGTATTTGCACTGTGGCGTCATGGATCTACCCAGGTAGACTAGTTAGTCATGTGTCTGACTGCTCCTCATGATCCTTGTAGTCAACCATGGATACAAACCAGGATGGCCGAGTGGTTAAGGCGTTGGACTTAAGATCCAATGGACAATAGTCCTCGTGGGTTCAAACCCCACTCCTGGTAACTGGTGTTCCTTTTACACTCCTCACTGCATCTAAAGAAAGACATTCCATGAGGTGTTTTGGGAACATCTGTATACTCTGTTCTGTTGTTCAGACTGTTTAAAGGGATAGTTCACCGAAATATGTTTAAACCTATTATTTGCCGACAGAGGGGTGGATAAAGTGTATGAGTCCACAAAACCCTTTTGGAGTCTCAGGGGTAAACAGTGTTTCAGCCGAATTTGATACAGTTGAAGTAACTGGTGACCAATTCTTCAAACATATACAAACAACAGGAATGAAGATAAACTGCCTCCATATTGGTGGTGTGGTGTCATCCAAGTGTCTGTACGACACGCCATTCAAATTCCACTCAAAACAAGGTCTTTGCATCGTGTTTTTAGTCTAAATGTTCTCAGTGAACCTCACACTAACACAGCTTCGGAGATGGATAGGCATTTTATACATTTTTGTCGTCCTATTTTACATTTGAAGAAGTGATCACCATTGACTTCAATTGTCGGGTTCGTTTGTGACTAAACGTTCTGAAGCAGTTTCTAATTATAGAATGAGTACATTTTCTAGGCTGGTTTTATGTAACACCCACTACAGACAATCAACAAAGCTTGACAGCTTCAAAACCCGCAAAGGGGGAAACACCCCGGAACTCAGCTGACAGACTGTTCCAAGTTGATATTTTTTGGGGGTAAACACAGGCAGCACATGTCACTGTGAATGCATTATCTTGTCCAAATGTAGATAATTCTGTGGCCCCCAACCCACAAATTTCCAAAGGCCGTGGTTCACCAGCCTCCTGCGTTGTTTTAGAGTAAACATTACTTAGCTTTTGATTTTAAATGCCTTGAAATGTGCAGTTTTGTCTCCTTATTTATCCTTTTACAATATATCAGTATGCAACCAAAACACAATAGTGGAGGAATAAGCTACTGAAACATTTCCTCCTCTTGTCTGAATATCTTTTGATTTGACGCGAGGGAAGGGGAACTTGTAGTGTTCTGGCGCCATCTAGCTGTCTACTTTTGCATCAATAGTAATCTATCACTTCTCCCATTGAAATAAAGCAGTGCACCACCTCTACCTACAATAACTGGACAGCTAGAACCCTGCGTTACTATTCAACAACTTTAATCTTAATTCTGTGTGTGTATTCAAGCTCCTGAAACTTTACTGTGCTGAAACTAGAGCGACGGGGGGACACTAGGACCCAGACCCGATTCGGCAATTTAATATTAATATCATTTTATATGTCCTGTATTTTAGGAAATGGACTTGTGGTTTCATGTATATAGTTTGTGATACTCACTGATGGCACACACCACTGTATCAACTTTTAATTTCTTTTTTAGAACTGATGTGAATTGATTATAATAAACCAGCCTGTTAGGCTGCTGGCTTTAGCATTGAAGTTCACCTGTATTTACATCTATGACTACACAGTGCTCACAAGTTACGTTAGTTAAGTTTTGTTTACTTTCTAGCCCACCAGCAGGACACAACCTATATATACCTTGTCCTTTGTCACATGAGCCACTTGGCTGATGCAGACCCACTTAGCATGAAATGTTTCCCCTTTGCAGTCCCATACAGTTTAGGGAGCTTTAATCAAAGGTGAAAATATTTAACTTTATTCCCTCAATGAATGTGTGACACAAATGTTCCAGTGTGACCCATTAATGAGTTGTGTGTTAGCATAGGGGTGAAAACTGAACAAGTTGTAGAGCTGAAAAAGAAGCATCAACATTTTTAAAAACCGACAGCCTGTTTATTAAAATGCTTCAAAATTCAAACACGTGAAGCTGGCATATCTTGGTGAAAAACACACACTCATTCAGCAGGAGTGAAAAACAAAAAAATAATTCGGATGAAATTCTGATACACTCCAGGTGCCTGCAAAGACCTGTCTGCATTGAAGTAAAAGAAAAACAAGTGTGTGCTGCAGGTGACAAACATTTAGTGATTTAAAGCTCAGGTTCCCCATTCCACTTCATCAAATTTAAAAAGGTTAAAACTTGAGGAATGAGGCAGGCTATCGGATCTGACTGAAATTCATCATGATACAAGATTTATTTTTATGTAACAACTCGTATGAAAATATATCCGAAAGTGAGACATGAGCTAGTTAAACACGTCTGCAACTGGACTGAGTCATTTTAAAAAGACATCAAACTTGCATGCAGAGCACAAGGGAGAAAAAAACCCTCAACATCCTTATTTCTAATGTTACAGTACATACCTTCATGTGCAAATCAATATTCCAAATACAAATCCAGACATTACAGATTCTGTCTCTTTCCAAATAAAAGTACCAGTACAAAAATAAGAAATAAACCAAAACTCAGGTAAGGACTTATTAAAATAATAAAAAAAAAACAGATTAAAAATTGCTTGGGCTTTAAATCAGACTTCAAAACTATCAAAAACCACAATTTTTTTTTGCCCCTCGGAGGACCAAGTTTTTAACCAGTTATCAGTTTGTTGTGAGAGAATGTAATCTACTTAACGTGTTCATGTGTCATTAGGCCTAAATACCAAATCCAAACGATGTTGATCACTCCATGTTTTTAAAGAACATTCGAACAGCTGACGTCCTACTTCAGTTATTCGTGATGGGATGACAAACCCGAAAACATGTAATTTGTTAGTTGAGCACTGCAACACACACACACACAAACACACACTGTTAAGTTATAATAATACTGAGTGGTACACCAGTTGGTTGTAAGACCCCACAAGAATAAAGTCAGCGTGTCCTTCTGAGCTATTTTGTTGAGCGCACACACAATCTGCTGCGAGACAACGGTAACCCTGAGACACCAAAACATTTCAACACAGTGGACATGTAGTGCCATAAACAATGAATGTGAACATAACTAGTTATGCTAGTTACTGGAGGGAAGTGTGCGTGTGTCTCCTTTAGTCGTAAACACCTGACCTGCAGGTGTTTCTGAGGTCTGACACTGAAGGAGGGAAACAAGGCTTCCTCGTCATCGTCCACAGTCGCTGATGGATTCTTATGTCTGCTGCGTTCACTCTTCTGTCACTTGCTACATTTAGATTTTCTGAGAAACCACCTCTCATTCTGACTAACAGACCAGCTCATTGGTCAGAAGTGAGAGGAGAACAGAAGAGGAACCACCCTTTGTCACTGCCATAGCGTCAGTGCCACTTACCAAACCACAAAACCCTTCTGCTGAGTAACATCCCATAGTGATACAGCTTGATCATCCTGCACAATGGGTGGACAGTGGGCAGAGCTACCACAGATGTTTGGTCAGTCGTAACATGTAGAATTAAAGCCATGAATTCTATGAGCTCTAAGCAGCACACACACACACACACGATCACTCACTATCAGGATACACTATAAAAACCGTGCAAGATACCAGTAAACTGTTACAGCTGGAAGCAGTAAAGAAATCTCACTGAGATGTTCTCAACGACCCCAAGACTAGAAAATCAAGTGAATTGCAATTTAAGGCTCTACTCTTACCTCCAGTGTAGCAAAGTACTGACTTATCGATATAAAAATAAAAAAATCTACATCATAACATCTGATTATTTACACTGTCAGAGTAGATAATAGTAGAACTTCAGTACAATGGTATTACTTAATCCCTCATGAAATACAAGGCTAGTGATAACATTTGATTGTGACCCTCCTGGTCTGTGTCTGTAGCAACATCAGCTCACAACTGGCTTTGTCTTACTTATAGGAGTGAACCAAATAACATCCAACCAGAAGTTTGTTAGTGATCTTTTTAAGGCTGGAAGGAACTAACGTCTGTAAACACAGAAAACACTGGAGGAACTCTGAGGGTCTAGGAAATGTCCAAACACTGACTTCTTCGCTTATGCTACTGGTTTGAGAACTGAGCGTAAACATCTCCCCTCTTTCGTGAGCTCTCGGGTGAAACACATGCACGGCAGAGGGATGGCCTCCTCCCGGCGAGTGATGGTGTTGAACTTGCACTTCTTGAGGTGGTCGGCCATGCTGGCGATGTTGGCAAACTTCCATTCGTTCACTGTACCGAAAGCCGTGCTGAACCTCCACACCTGAACGAAAAACAGGATTGCTCCGTTACTTTTCATGCAGTGAGCACAGCTATACATTGCTTCCACCCAACAGATTAGTGAGACTGCTATTAAAGTCTGTGCAAAAAGACTAACCTTATCTGTGATCTGCCAGGAATTAGAACCATCAGCACGCCGTTTCTTGTCCCACAGCAGGACGACCATGCCGCGCATCTGGAGCAGACTGGCACACACGTCCCTCATGGTGCGGGACGCCCTGGATAGTTGGCACAAGCTGAAACTGTCCAGGAAGCTCGCTACATGTTGCAAAATCTCGAATGGAAGACCGCTGAACTGATCGCACTGATCAACAAAGTGGCAGGTGTTTCTTGGGAAATTTTCTCCAGTTCTCATAGGTAGACCAGGTCTAACCCCAAAAGAGCCGAGGTGCCTGTCGTGGATGATCCGGAAGCCCTGTACCGACGGGCAGAATCGTCTTTGGGAGAAGGTGCAGCCGTAGTAGGCCAAGGGGCAGCGCTGTTCCATCCAGCCATTAAGTCCAGCGTGGATATCTCCGTGTACGTTTTTGAAATGAGACGAGAACTCGTCCCTCCGAAACAACTGCCCACAGACAAACGTGAACATGGAGCGCTGTTTGGTTTGGTATCGAGCCACACACTCGAGCACCAGGTCCAGCCTGAGAGTGTGGAAGGGGCTGGGGTTGGAAAGCTGTGGGCTGGCGTGATCACAGGCTGAGGCTGAAGCAATGTCCCCCACCATGGTGTTGGTAGCAAGAATGGCTGAAGGGAAGGAGAACGTCTGAGTACCAAAGTCAATGTGATAGCCATCCACAAATCTGCTGTCTGAGATGCCTCTGCCTCCTGGAGAGTCACCGAGGCAAAAGAGCAGAGCTGCAGTGATGAGGTCGATGCCGTGGAGACCCAAGGGGTCGTCCGCCACCTCCAGGTCAGACGTATCTACGCACTTGTCCTCCATCTTTGCTCGAAACAAGTATGGGTCTGACATCAGCGCCCGACGTCCATTAAATGTAAACATGCTAATACCTCTAAGGACTTCTACACTCTGTAGTTTACGCTCCAAGCACCTATACCTGAGTTCACTGGGTAAGTGTTGCACTTGCAAGAAGTTATTTCTCACATGATCGGACAGCAGCAGTGGCATGGGGGGGGAGAGGGGTGCTTGTTGGGGCACGGGAGGCCCCAGGGCTACCAGGGGCCTGTAATTCTGAGGCAGCTCTGGCCAGATGAGGTCGGAATCATTAACTGGCTCCTGGATGATATCTTCCTTTTCCTCAAAAAACAACTCTACAAAATCACTTTCTTGTCCCCAGCCGATTCCATCTCCTTCTCTATGTGTGTTCGAAGCAAAGTCGACCCCCCCCACTGCTCCGAGCTCACACTCTGAATCGGAGTCGCTCTCCTGCATATCTACATTCTTTCCACCCTCTGCAGCATAAACATTATGGTTATCGCCATTCTCTCCGTTGTGGAGGGCTCCATTCTTATCAGTTTTTTCCCCATTTAGATTCCCAACAATTACATCAATATCCGCAGAATTAGTGAGAATGTCCAGAGCCGCTGCCAAATTTCTGCTGGTCTCTGACGAGGTGCTGTACAGCTCGGTATAGGGCTCCTCTTCCATATCCACAGTTACATTGCCTAACACTGTCTCTGGTAAACTTGACGCCGTTGCCATCTTGTCCTTCTCATCTGCTCCCTTAAATCCGATCTTTGACACGGTGGTCGTGACCTTCAGGGACTCTAGAAGCATCCGCTGGTCCTGCAGGGCCAAGGCCATGTCCAGCTGCTCCACCTCATCCACGTCTTTGCTCAAGTTCTCGTAGGACTTGCGATCGGCGTAGCTCACGGGCCAGCGGTTCCACTCCATCGTACAACACACTATACTCGCCGGGCAGGTCTCGAGGTGCTTTGCCATCCGGATCCTTGCGATTGAGAAGGGGCAGCCGAACCCGGTGTTGAGGCACGGCACCCGCTCGTACGGACACAGCAGGCGATGCTCCTCGAGTTTGCACGAGTGGAAAACGGCCCCGCAAACCAGAGGGCAGCAAATGAGGTCGCATGAAACCCCCGCCTCTGGTCTTACCATGCATCTTCTTTTGATGCATTTAAGGCAGTGGGGGTGCAGCGGCTCCATTTTGCTCCGTGTGGTGCCCGAGGGGAAAAAGGGGGTGAGGTGTACAACCCTGTAACAAAATCAGCAAAGTCACATTTTAGTCCCAGCTCTGGAGATATAACAATCGAGTCATGGTTACAGTAACATTCGAGAAGCACATGGAGCCCTCAGCTGGTGTAACATTATCCCACAGAGATATATTCTGAGGTGCACACTGTCCCGACACACGTGAGCTCCAATGGCCTGTAACTCACCCCCCCACACACGTGTTTGCTCCCCTTCTGTCCCTGTTTACGGCATGTTCCGGCAGATCAGTATCATTTCACAACACCCTTCTTAGATTTCCTGGTGACACGAGTTCTTTCAAAGCTTTGGGGGACAAACCTTAAAAAAACTTTAATCCTGATGATGTTTTCCTACACTTGACATCTATTGCACTTCTGTCCGTCCTGGGAGAGGGATCCCTAACATGTGGCTCTCTCTGAGGTTTCTACATATTTTTACCTGTTAAAAGGGTTTTTAGTAGTTTTTCCTTACTCTTGTTGAGGGTTAAGGACAGAGGATGTCACACCATGTTAAAGCCCTATGAGACGAATTGTGATTTGTGAATGTGGGCTATACAAATAAAACTTGATTGATTGAAACCTGACCCCGTCAACTTTAAGATCTCAGACCAAGAGTTCGGTGACAGGCGAGACAAACCCTGAAGAAGTTCAACTTGTTGTTCAAACTGTTTGTCCCTGTCCCTGCCCCCCCCTCCTCCAGGCCTGTGAGGTAAATACCTCTGATTCATTAGCTTCGGGTTTATTTTGGTGTTGTGTTCCTTGCGGAGGGGATAATGAGCACTGGGCTCAAAGGACACCAAACAATAAATTAAAGTCCCCCAGTAATGCTGGCCAGGCCGAACAGCACCGGAACACAGGAGGACTATTGTTCTAAGTCCTTGCAGCCACTGCCAATAACAGCTAGCAGGCTAAATTACGCAAGCAAGGTTAGCAAGCAGCTAAAAACACAAACAACTCAGAAGCCGGTTCTTCCCATTCCGCCCGTGAACAGTCGTATTACCGATTATACTCCTGAGGTGTAAACACGTATAAAATGTTTGTCATGATAACTGTGCAGCAGAAAGAGCGAAGTGTCAAGTCGCCAGAAGTTTGTACAGTTAAACAAAAGAAACACAAACAACATGGCCAGTTAGCCAGCTAGCATTAGCAGCTACACTTCGTTAGCCTCGCTAGCTAGTCGCTTGTAGAAGCCTCTTACCCGAGTTACGGGGATTTCCCGGTGTTTGATTCGTATCTTCACTTGTGCTCGGCTCCGTGTTCTTCCACAGAGACACCGAGACAAGGTTCTCTACCAAGTCCGGAGTCCGGAGCTCTTCTTCCGCCAAGAGCCGGTGAATGTGCAGCTGCTGCGGCTCCGCTGCTGCTGCGTCTGTCGGTGCCTGTGTTGTTTGGTGCGGAGGGGCATCACGCAGATGCTACGTCATCACGCAAAGGGACCAGTCAGGTCCGTGAGAGACTGAAATAGACACAGAGGGAAAACCCCCAGTGACTGTTACACTGTTATATATACACCATTTATATATAATACCATATTATAAATATATATTCTAAATGTATGTGATAAAGCTTCTGAAGCTTAATGGGATTTACACCTGCCAGCGAATTAAATGGTTAAAATATATATAAACCTGTATATTGAGAACATCTAACTATTAAGGACACAAAATTAAGTATAATTACATAAGGAAACTTCCCTTTTCATTGAAAACTGTACAATTTATTCAATGTTTTATATATTTAGCTACTTCACTCTTTTTTCTGTGCTTTATGTCAGAGGGGTTCTATTTATTCCGCTGGCCAACTCTTACTATATATACAACACCACACTGCTTTTTGTTTGTTTGTGTTTCGTGGCTTAGCTTGACATCATAATGTCATGGATTTATCATCTTGTTTGTTTTTTTAACAAACAAACAAAAGTTTCCTGAGGCAGCCTTGACCTCAGTTTATTCTTTTATGTATACACAAACATATATATAACCTGGAATTCCTAGTTAGATATCTATTATTGTCCCAACTCTCATTTCTCCTTAAAGGCTAATATAAAAAATGACCAATGAACTGATCCAGGTATTAAGACTTATATTTATCATATATCTGTGCCACAGATTTAAGTTGTTACAGTGAGCAACATGTCCCACCCACTATTATGAAAACAGGCCCATTAATTTATTTTGATTAAATCCCTCAAACCCTGTCCTGTGTATGAATCCACACATATTTACTCCTGTTTGAGTAACATCTATGAAGAACTAATGTCCAACTGTTTTATAACTATATAGACTTTACGGAAAAAGCTATATATATATATTTGTCACTTGCTTAACAAATTGAAACAGCTGTATTCATATTTGCATGAGATTTATTTGACAATATGAAAAATTATCCCTTAAATAACAGACGATAATAAAAAATATTCCCACTACAAATAAAACCTCTTTCCTTAGGATGTATAAAAGAGACATAAAATGTATTATTAATTATATAATGTAGATTATAATTACAGATGTTTCGCTGGGTAAGAAGTGTTTCAATGTTCATGATCATTTGCTTCTGAAAAGTAGTGAGGTTGAAGATTAAAGAAGAATAAATGGGAATATTCAAGCACAGTACACGACCTACTTAACTTCCACAACTGAGGAAAAACCACAGCAACAATTGAGAACTTTATTAGGTCGATTTCCTTTAAAAACAAAAATACATTTTTTAAAGAAAAACACCTGCAAGACTCTCGTCATTATCATAAATCACAAGTGTGCATTTGCTTTTGCATTTGTACATGTGTGAACACGTGTTTGTTTGTCCATTCATCAGCTGAGAAAAGCTCCGGATCTCCTGATTCACGAGGCCACCTCTGAGATGTGGTGGATGTTGGACAGAGTGAGCTGCACCTCCCGGGCCGGGTAGAAACGTCTGGAGCGCAGCCACAGCCTCCCGAACACCCCTGTGATAAGCAGCAGGACAACCAGCAGCCCTCCAAGGACAAAAGTCTCCACGGGGGGGACTCCGCCTGCATCTACAGACACAAAGGAAACAGGTGGAAACACACTTTAGCATACAAATAGTTTTTCAGTATCTGGAATCTCAAGGCTTTGACGAAATCCACATAAATGAAAGAGAATGTAAAAACTGACTCAGATTGGGCTTTTCACTGTTGGGTAGTCGTCTGATTGGTCCATAAGACACAGTGTGGGACAGTGGGACGTCTCTGCGAATCCTCATTACTGTGTCTTCACCAGAGCAGTTCTGGAAACACATGATTAGACATGAAAAGAACTGAGGCTACGAGATGCATATTTAAAGACCAGGGCAGCCTGACTGGCCCATCATGGAGCTGAGACACAACTCTGTCCTGATGGGTCTATATTAAGGACCTAAGCTGAGCCCATCCCAGGCTACTTGTCTGAACTGGCCTGTGACTCCCAGTGTGAGGAATGGGTGTTGCATGTGCTCACTCACTGGCTGACACAGCCCCGGAGCGTTGTGGCAGATCTGGATGTTGCAGTGGAGGAAGACGTTGGCGTAGGAGCTGCCAACAAACTTAAACATTTGTATCCTGAACAAGGCCTCCGGACCCTGGCCGTTCTTCAGCACACTCAGGGTCTGCTCGTTGGACAGCACCGGGCAGCTGTGAGGGGGGAGACAGAGAAGTCAGACAGGTCTGGTGGGAGTAAGATTGAAATCTAAAGTCACAAAAACAACGAGAAGGAACAGATTTCAACCCAAGATCTCAGTGTGATCCACGACAAAGCTCAGACATAACGCAAACATTATCTGCAGCACCGTGAGAGACAGATTTATTGGAGTATTTTCCTTTCCCTCCCCTCCTGCATTGTGAAATCATTGTGCAGCGTTTCATTGCTCTTTGCTGTTGCCAACAGTACCAAATACTGCCTGGTTGTCAAGGACGTGCACAGCTGTTGAACTGAAACGCATGTGGCCTCTCAGACAGGGGGAGTCACATGACCCGGGGCTCTGAGAACTTGTTGTCTGGCCTGCTCTCTAAGCAACAAATTCTCTTATTTCAGATTTCAACAGCCCCTCGTGTGAGAGGACTTAGAGCTGTGTGCCAGGGTGGTGAAATCACACCACCAGCTATAAGCAGATTTCAACACAGCCTGAATAAACAAATCCCAATCGAATTATTCTTATTTTTCAGGTTCAAAATGACAAATCCAAAAAGAAAAGATAACACTTCTGAGGCCGACCTGTCTCTGATGAAGGTGTACTGTATGTTGCTGTATGGATCACTGGTCGGTGTGGCCCAGCACCTCTCGATCCGCAGCATCAGGTCAGCCGGTATCTGTGGGGACAGACGGGAGTGACAGTCAAAACGTAAACACGCTAAACACTTTTTCATGATTGACATGTGAAACACTGATTCCTGGTGCATAAACAACAGCTGTACAAAGAGGTTATAACAACATCTAGGAAAAGAGCAGCACGAGGGGAGTGTTCAATTTCCTGTGTTGCTTATAATGCATCCACCACACAACATGTTGCTTAACATCATGTAACAACAAGTTTAGCCTGATCCCAAAATAGCTGTCAATAGTATGACAGTGATGTAATATGTTTTTGTCTGTAAGTCAAAAGCTCAGCAAACATCCTCCACGTCACGGCTCATCTTAAACAGGCACTTTACTCAACACAAAACACTAAATACTGCTTAAAATATGCAACTAAACCTTACACAATAGTCAAGTTAATATGAGACGTGAGTATTTACCATGAAAACCTTCACGAAGATGTCGTCCTCCAGGGTCAGCGATGGCACAGTCGTCCATCTGTCCTGGAAGGCTGCGTCTTTGTACAACAACATGGACACGGAGAAGTTCCCGTCCTCCGTGTTTAGAGTTATCGTTCTGTAGAGTCCAAACAGACCCGTGTTTTAAAAATCGAATGATGTTACTGAGAGGTCAGAGGTCATTTAGATAGAAAAACAAACAGTCACCTGACGTCCACTCTGATCATGTTTTCCCCGTTGGGTTGCCGCACCATGTAATTGACGGGGTAGCGACACACAAAGGTTATGTTGATGTAGTTTCTCGTGATGAGCTCTGAGTCGTTGTTGTGTATGGTGTTGATGAACATGATGTGTGTGTCATCTGAGGCCTGAGGAGAGGAGAGGAGAGAGAAAGAAAAACAACAACATTTTCAATCAACCAGTGACCATCACAATAAGTCTTCACAGAGGTGGTAGTATAAGAAAAGATTTGGTAATAGTTGCTATTACAAAATACCTGAAAGTATTAATTGATTTTCAGATTCATTTTATGTTCATCTACAGAATCCACAGGGAAATGTTCATATTTTCTAACCTGAAACCATCAAAAGTTTGGCATTTTTGCTTGTAAATGTGTTCAAATTAACAGATTTTTATAATAGATGACGATTAATTTTCATTTATTAATTGACAAATCAACCCTAATGACACTCAGTAGAGCACATACTTCAGCCAAGACCCAACAGTCTCCTTATGAAACCACATTTAAATTCACTATTATTATATGAATTATTTCATCAAATCCATGACTTATCTAGAAATAAAGTAAAATGTACAAAAAAACTCCCAATCTTTTTATATCGTTTATATCACTGTTCACATTCCAAGATTACATCAAGACGCATGTAAAGTGTCCACAGCTGCAGTATTTACAGTTGTGATAATCACAGACAGACAAAGTGACTGAGGGGACTTCATGTGACCTCTTTCCCAGGCTGTAACGTCAACGGCCGTCACCCTTTCACACACTGTAAATGTGAGCGATACTGGTCTATATTCTTTTGTTGGCAAGTGACGTTGGCGAGACCGTAAAACGTAGACGAGGGAAAAGGTTGTGTCCAAGGTTTGTCAGGGCCCCTGCTGAGGCCAGAAGGAGGACGGCCTCTCATGGTCCCCGAGCAGGAGGAATTGTCCCAGGCTCTAACGGCCGAGACATCTTTTACTACCGCTTGGTAAACACGCGACCCCCCACAATGAGCAGCAGCGACAGGTTTCCACGGCCGGGCGACAGGTCTTCATTGCTTCATGACAGGACCCCACTGCCACTGGCACTCATCACTCGAGGCTCTGCTTCTCACAAACACAGAACTATCGTTGAAACATGATCAGAGGATGCTGCCGTGTGTGAATGAAAATGTTTGACCTTTAAACCCGACAGTTCAGTCAGTCCTCCGCTGACGGCTGGGGTTTAACGGGTCCTGCGGTCAAGGTGAAGCAAGACCAACACACACAGCATTCTTCTTCTAATCCGGAGGAGACATACTTTGCTCAGGCTCTATGCAATAAACTTGTAAAACTGCTGAGGTGCAGGACTGGGAGATTTTTTTTTTCCCTTTTTTCTGTGTTAACCTTTCGCTCACTTTACAAGAAAAACCTTCACGCATTCCGAGGACACAATTCAAGGACACTTGTGAACTGAAGTAGGGATTTCAAACCCCTCCGGAGATGGAGACCATGAGAACAGCGGGATTAAAATAACCAAGGGGCGAGTTGACCAGTGATTTGTCGCCTTCCTATTCACTGAGCTTCAACAAATAATCATCATTCCCATGTAAATTCAGATAATTTAGGACTACAAGGCCATTCAAGGTCCCATCGTTGCGCTGAATAAGGCCCAGTTCTGTCATAGGGAAAAGGAACAACGCCTCCGTTCTTCCTTGACATGCACGCCACTCCCCCCCCCCCTTTCTTTTCTCTTCACCCCTTTCTGTCTGGGCTCAGGGTGTGTGCCTTTCTCTGTCCATCTTATTATACATATGAGCTAATTCCTCAGTACCCATCTGAACACAGAACAGAGGTTCTCAGTCCACATTTACGTCACCACAGAAAGAAAAAAAAAAAACACTGCTCCCGGTCCAGTTCCCACAACAACCGTACAAATCGTAAACCAGATAATTTATAATGATGGGGATTTTATACTGTCAGTGATGGAGATACCGAGTGTAGTTTGTCTTCATGGTGATTAAAGCTGATGCATTCGTCCTTTGTTAGCAGCTCTTCTAAACGTCTCAGCTCACGTGCAACATTTGATTAGTTTTTTTTTATTAGACTCTTAAATCCGGCAGACGCGACTTTCACACACTGTTAAAGTTTTTTTGGAAGCTCGTACCATTATAGTCCCACAGTCGGACAGATTGGTCTTTATGCTGAAGACGTAGTCATCTCCGACCTCAACGCCACGGCACTCCGGATCATTTAAATGCAAATCCCAAACCTAAACACAGGAAACACAAATATTCAAGTATCACACTCGGAATTCAGTAGAATCGAACAACTGCCTTTGAAAAAAATACTTTTAAAGACTTACATAAACTGGAGGCTCTTTGCTGAGGAAAAAAACACTGGGTATAACGACCTCCATATGATCGTTGGTGCAAATGACAGTTTCATTGAGCTCTAATGGGGAAAAAAGAGGATAAGAAAAACAACAGTTTAAACTTCAAACAAAAATTAATTTCAGATAATACAATATCATTATTTTTAAACTTATACCACTTTTGCACACTCTATGATCCAACACATTTATATTCAACATTTAGACAATGCAATTTAACCTTGTGTATTATTATCACATATTTAATTGAAATGTATTAAGAAATACTTTATTGATCCCAGGGGGAAATTGAGTAGTACTTTCCATTTTTTTACTGCGTTACATTTTAGAGGAAAATATTATATTGTACCTCTCACTCTAATACATTCATTTTACAGCCAACTTTGCACAACATACAGCTGAATTCTTTCAATATGATGCATTGTCGTATATTAAAAGACCCAATATTGTCCACAGTAGCGCTATATGCCTCTCTTCCAACTACACCAGCACTTAAATGCTGTTTACACATTAATGCATCAGTTATATTGATCTAAAAGCCGCATGTGTAATACATCTGAGTGGGTTCACTCTGCTGCATGAGTAGGGTTTGCTTTTCCTGCGTTAAGTTTTTTTGCCGACAATATTTCTTCACTTTTATTTAATTAATTAATTAAATGCAGGACTTTACTTATAAACAAGTATTTCCACAGTCTAGTAGTTATTTTGACCTAACTGAACAATCTAAATATTTTTTTCCGAGAGCTGTGAGGACAACCGGACTTGCTCGAGGTTCTTGACATTTCACCTCATCAGAGCCGAAGAAGTTGTTCGGATCAGAGGAATCACATCTGCAAAAACCTCAATTAACTCCAGTTGCCAGTTCCAGAGAAATACTATGACTGAGAATCTTCACAGAAATCACATTCACTGCTGCTGTGGTCAAAAAAACTAGACACAAAATTCTAAACTTACTGAACTTGATTAGATGATCGTTTTTACGAGAACATTTCAAAGATCTTAGAGTCTGTCGGGAAACTGGTGCTTAACCTCCAGTCATCAATGAGAAAACAGGCTTATGACTTATCACCAGTATATGGTTTCTGTAGTTTGGCCCCTGATGTGTGTGATGTGATGTGATGCGAGTAGTGAGCTCACCCTCCTCCTCAGGCTCCAGATACACGGCCGAGATGACCATCCTCATGGTGAACAGTAACCAGGCAATAACCAAACTGGCAGGTGCCATCTTCCCTGGATTCTCCCTCTGGTTTGCTTCAGCTCAGCCACTCCACTGCCTTTTTTGGCTCTTTCTCCCCCGAAACTCTGTGAATCTTTCTGGGGAAAGACGTAGTACCTGTCTCTTACCCCAACCCTCGAAACACGGCTCTAATGTACTGGGAGCCTCCCTCTGGCCTTAAAACACCAGCTTGAATGATGTCCCCATCAACAATGAGATTCCACACATGAATAGGGGGAACTGAGGGGAGTCCAAGGTAACACGTATGTTACCGCCCACTGCGGCGACGTCGTCTTAGTAAACATCTTACAACCGTTTCTTACTACAGAGGGCCAACAACGTCTGGTTACCATGCAGGAGAGGAACAACAGCACTGGGCTGCCACTCTTTGTTGTCTGCATCCTTTGTCTGGACATTTTAAAATCTTTACTGGTGCGGGAATCCCAGTCACTCAGGCAAAAAGAAACTCATTACGAGTCAAGGGCAATTCAGTGATGATGCCAAGGACCTGGTGAGTGCATGTGTGTGGGATGAACAGACCATAAAATACTTTGAGAGGGAGATACAAGAAAGGAGAATAATTATTTTCATGACGTTTTAAAAAAACACGATGAAAAAAGGAAAAAGTAAGAAACAGTAATTCATTCGTTAAACCTGTCCAGTCAATTTGTAAGTGGCAAAGTAGGAGAAGGACGAGCTGACTGCTGCAATGAGGCCGAAAACCTCCTCACATTTTGGGACTTTTATGAGTTTGATTTACAAGATCAGTTTCCAAGACACTGAATCTTCCTCTTTTTTGTCTTGCAAATTAAGACAGGCATAAGTGTCAGAGCCGAGCATTGTTTTAAAAGACAAATCGCTAAAAGAAGATTGTCTGGAACAAGAGGATCCTGCAATAATCTCTCACTTCTACTCCGATTGTAAAGAAGTAAAAGTCCGAGCAACAGCTCAAGGTCAACGGCTTCCTTCCTGTCGACACTTTTACAGCATAGAAATAAATCACAATAAAAGGCAGCGCACAAAAAGAGCTCGTAACAGGATGACAGAGGACAGATGTTTATTTCCAGGTTGTGACGATACCACAATCTCCCGTGTTCATCTGCCTTGTCATGCAGTGAAGTTCATTATAAATGTACAGATAAACAAAAGCAAAGATATTGTACAGTCGAGTAAAATGTGATCATCAGTTATGTCCCTGCACAGCTGTAGTAGTCACTGGATCCGTTAAGTTACAGCTAAGACATCACACATACCCCCCCTAACAGATTAAAAACTCAAAACAAATAAGAAAATTTGTTGTTTGCTGCCAGTGATTTGCTTAAATATGCTAAGATGCATTTGGTAACTTCATGATCCATATATAAAAAATTGGAATGTGCAAAATCGGACTATTCTCATCACCCACTGGGTAAAGACAAAGTCGCTGTGTATCTTCAGTCGGTGTCTCGTGGTGTTCAGACTCATCCCAGATGTTGAGTATCGTCAGTAAACAGATCGGCGAGGTCGGCTACCGTCAGTACTGCAGCCTCCGAGTGCTTCATGACTGTGCTGGTGTGACTGGGATAAAGGGAAGGAAAAAAAACATTTATGGGTACTGTGAGCTCAGCTGCCACGTTCCAACCTTTAAATGTCAAAATCCCCCTTTTGAATTAAAGAGCTTAGTGTCAACTCGTACCTTTTCTCTGCTGTTTTCAGCATCGCCTGCATTCTCTCTTCAATAGTGGATTTAATGAGGAACCTGTGGACGAACGTTGGTCTGGTGGACAAAAAGAAAAGAAATTACACTGGATGTGCAAAACAGAAGGTGCAACTGTCATAAAGAGGTTTCAACCTGGACACACCAACACCCACAGGCCTGAACTACCTGAAACTTACTTGGTTTGTCCGATGCGGTGCACCCTGCCGATGGCCTGGAGCTCGTGGGCCGGGTTCAGGATGGGTTCCACCAGCAGCACGTGAGTGGCTTCGATGATGTTCAGACCATTTGAGCCCGTGTGGAGAGGAAGGAGAAGAATGTTGATCTTCTCTTCGTATTTGAAGGAGCTCAGATTCTCCTGGAACATTGAAGTCGACAATGAGATTGATAAAATCACACCTGCATGAGGAGACATCGTGGCAACAAATAAATTGTTGTCACATTTAGCTGTGCCTTCTTCTTTTTTAGAAAAAAATCTAATCAAAGTATAAAGTGTTTGCCCCTTATAGTTTTCCTTGTGGAAGAGGGGTGTTGGATCTTTAATCCTGGTTGAGCCACGAAATCTGTGGATAACTACCACAAAAATAACATAATCAATGTTAAAAATTAAGAAAATAAATTAAGAAATCCTGGTTTTAGAGGTAAGTGGTCAGAGAGAAACCATTATCATAATAAGACAGAGTAAATATTAATAGGAGAGATGAGATATTCATCGCATGTGTCTGTCGGCAGGATACAACACAAACTGAGAAACAAAGATCGATGAAATGTATGTATGAATTTTGTCCTCTGGGAAAAAGGTAAAAAGATTACATTTTGGAGGTGACCTGGACTTAAGGTTTCTACCACAACAGGATTAGAGTTCCTATTAAACCTTAAGGGGAAGTTTGGGTGTCATGAAATCAGATGAACCTAACGGTAAAGTTATAGGAATGATCTTTTCTTTTGCTGTAGTGGCAGGGTGGAAAATTGCGGAAACTTTCAAATGTCCTCACTACACTATGGTAAACTTCCCGTGGTGTAATAGCAGGGGATATTGCATTGGGTAAAAATGGTTGCAATGCAAAATCCAAACCTGGAATTTGTGAATCCCATTGATTTGTGAGAACTCCAGGTTGTTGTCAAACAAGGCCTTGGCGATGATGTCCAGGACGCTCAGCCACTGAGCGGGAGAGAGAGAGAGAGAAACTGGGTCAGATCCAAACCAGATATCATCAAGGTAAATCACCATCTGACGGAGCACGGATAGTTTACAGTTACCGTGGAGAAAACGAGACACTTGGCTCCGGGGTCGGAAGCTTGAATCTTCTTCAGCGTTCTCACCACTGCCTCCACTTTGGTAGAATGGCTTCCCTGACGAACGCAGGAGGAGGAATATTACGTTACTGTATGATCAACCATCAGTGACCTGGGCAAAACTTTGCTAAGATACAGTGACATAAATTACAGGACATGAATTAAAGGGCAACCCCCTAATAAGTGTTGACTACAGTCAGTTACAAAGCATGCAAGTCATTCAGGAAAGCATTTCAAGCAATTCAATACAAATTAAGTCCGATTGAACCAATCTGACAAATCTTTATATCAGGATTAATCCATTACTGACATAATAAATATCCAGACTCGTGCCTGTTGCTCTACTGACCTGGACTGGGATGTCCTGGTCCTGACTGGACGACTGCGTGGTGAACACATAGGAGATCTCAGAGTGTGACGTGGTCTGCCTACAAATGGCACACATGATGGCACGCCTCCTTGAGCCCGTGCTGTACTGCTCCACAATGATGGAGATGCACTCGTTACAGAAGCAGTGGCCACAAGTCAGCACTGCCCACTGGGGAAGAGAAAGACCAGGATTTAAGATCACAAATGAAGACACTACCAGGGATTCTCAAATCCACAGTCACTGTGGTAGCAAATCTAAACTTAGAGCTGGATGTTTGGTGGTTTGGTTTGTTTATGAGCATGATAACGCAAAAACTCCAAAATGGACGTAAATTAAACTTTCTTTAACAACATAGGGCGTTCCTTTTTTAAACAAAAGAGAGGTGTAAAAACAAAGCGTTTTTTAAAAAACATATGCGGAAAAAAGACTAAACTCTTCAGTTTGATTTGTCATTACGTCATTAGATCTCCCATAAACTTGATGAATATAAACATAATACCAAAAACTCCACAAATATTAAAAGGAAAACATCAGAGAGGCGAATCCTTCTGTTTGATTTCTCAGGTGCACCAGGCTCATCACATTCACTGATAAACAACTGACAACAACCAAATGTTAAACACAGTTCCTGGAGGAGAGGGCATCTGCTTCAGACTGGATGTAATTACAGCCTCTGTGCTGATGAGACAGTTGTACAGACGGTGAGGTGTTCTGTCTCACCTCCTGTCCCAGGGGCCGAGCACAGATGGGACATGGCTCTGGATTCAGTCCTCCAGTCGACTTGTCCTGGGACTGAAATAAAAGACATTACATAAGTCGGAGTGAGATCGTATCACACAAGTTTTTGAATGAGCAGCTGGAGAATTGATGTACTTTGCAGTTACATTACATTACATTACATTACATTTAGCTGACGCTTTTATCCAAAGCGACTTACAATAAGTGCATTCAACCCAGAGGGTACAAACCAAAAACAACAAGAATCAAGACAGTACAATTTCTTCGAAATAAAGCAAAACTACAAAGTGCTATAAGTAAGTGCCATTTTAGTGCTACCAAAGTGTTAGTTTCAAAAAGTGGTTAGTTTCTTTTTTTTTTTTTTTTTTTTAAATTCAAATTCAGTTACTCTTAACTGTTTATTACCTTCTCCAGATTTGTGAGGTACAGAAACTGGCCGAGCTTCTTCTGCAGCTGAGACTTGGCCACTGCCTGGTCGTTCAAAAGCTTGACTCTGTTCTGCCCCACCTGGAAGCAAAGCATCCGAGGACACGGGTCAGGATTGGAATGCAATAAAAATAGTTAAGGCACAATATTACATCCTTGGAAACCAGCAGCAGTGCTCGTTGGCATCATCAACAGATTTTTCCATTTCATTTATTAAGTACAGTTCACGCTCAAGTTGGCTCCAAAACTTTAAAGAAAGTAAAATATGTGTTTAAATGTCAAATCTACCAAATGGTTGTATCTGTCACAAGACCCAGAAGTGAATGTGGTGTCCAGCTGTGTGATTAAAGACACCAGGAGTTCACCATGTGTGTGAAATCAGTGACTATGCAAATCAAAATTAATTTAGGAGAGGAAATCCACTGATTTTTGAAAGAACAGACAGAAACAAGCAAGAGATGTGTCATGGTCTTTCATTCACCTCATGTGGCTCGATGATGTGCAGCAGTTTGGTCTTGGGCTCGTCGGGCAGGTATACTCGTAGCCTCTCCGTGGCCATCCCCATCTCATCGATGGCTGACACGTGATTCCGCAGCACCATCCAGTACTCGTGCAGCACCTGATGTGAATTGGCACATGCAAATGCTATTTCTGTCTTTTGTCTCTAAATTCAATGAGCAAAAGCGGTTATACAGCCTTTTGAATATTTGTAGAAGAATCTTGTGTTACGTTTTAAACAGGTTGTGCTTGCTTGAAAAAACAGGTTTTGTTGGTGTGCGTACGAACCTTGTACTCCTTCTTCCAGTTCTCAAACAGCTCCATGAAAGTGTTGCCCTCCTCCACCAGCTCTGGATCCATGCGTTTAGCTTTGGCGAAAGACAAGATGGCCTTCAGCGTGCGCTCAGTCTCACTGGCTGCCCAGAGACCTCGGCTGGTGGTGGGCAGACGGTCGTCCACCATCCCGTCTTCATCCTCAATCATTTCCTCAAAGATGGCTGTCTGACCCTTTACCCTGTGAGGTAATATTTCTGATTAACCACCACACCACACCACCATTTTTAAATAATACACAATTTGAGTATTAAAACGGACAGATGTCAGGAATATTGTTCTACATACGTGTGAGAAAACAGCTTGGACTCATAGTCGACGAAAAGCTCATCAGCTTTGCAAAAGACACAGCTAAAATACCACAAGAGAAGAGCATTAGTTCACATAGAAAACCAGTTCAAAGGTTCAGAAGCGGGTTGTACAATATATGTAAAATTACTACTTTCTGATGTCCTACTTGTTAAGTGGCAGTCTCATAGGCCTGAGGTGACAAATCGTGACCTCGTCAATCACTGTTTTTGAAGCCGGGCCTTCAAGATTCTTCACTGCGTCTTGCACGGTCTTCTGGGATTTCATCAGATCTTGCATTTGTGAGGTGAGCAGGAACTGCAAACCAGTGGCATCACGGAACCTGCAGGACACAAACTTACTTTAAGTACAAGTTTGGTCTGAGAAGAGCTCTTAGCCATTGTCTCATTTTGTAGAATGGACTCGTACTTGTCAGCCATGGAGAGCTTGCTGGCTTGTTGCTTGTAGCTGGACGTCAGCTCGTTCTTGATGCGAGACACCAGATCATCATCGGTGGAGAAGCGGATTGCCCTCTGAATAACATCCAGCCACCAGTGAGCATTCAGCTTCACCTGGACAAAGACGAATGTGTTATTATTAAATTTATTCTACTTGACTCTGTAGATAATATACAAAAAAATCCATCTGTAATTGGATATTGATGAGTTTGAAATACTTAAATTCTGGATCGGAGTTTGTCAATATTCTGCCATTTGGTAGATTGTAATTTTATGTAAAACAATGTGGATAGATGTCGATTTAAAAGAGGTTTCTCACTTTGCGTCTCAGCTCTTTGATGTTCTGTAGCACCGGCTGCAGAGCCTGATGGGCGTCCGCCACCTCAGAGTCGTACTTGGTCATGTAGTGCTGTCGCAGCTGCTCGGCCTGAAGAGCAACAGATGGCACAGTGGAGATGAGATAAAAACAAGCTCCGCAAGAACGATCCACATTGGCATGTAGGAAGTCAGGCATCTCTTAGGTTTCATCCCAAGTGTAGATAAGAAATATTTATATACTTTACCTCTTCACTTAGTCGATCATCTCTCAGCGTAGGGGGTATCCCTTGATGCTTTGCACTCAGCAGTTCCATCAAATTATGGGTTGCATGGAGTCTCTGAACAAACAAAATGATGATAAACTAATTGGATTTGTTTGTTGTTACATAAACACTGGGAAATTACAGAATATCTATTTTGATATTGCATCAGAAATCAATACAATTTCACACAAGCATTTGATTTCATTTGAATTTATGCAATTGTTCAGAGTAGATGTTTTGTCGGGTTTCTTTCAATGGTGAAATCGTCCATAGATTAATCACAGACACATGAAAATGAGTAGAATGAGGCCACACACCTGCAGTGAATCCGTCTTCAGTCTGCCTTTGTGCTCCTCTGATGAGCGAAGCACTTCTCTATACATCTCCGTCGCCTCTACAAACTCATCTGAAGGCGGAGAAGGAAACGTTCAGTTAATGAGACGTTCCATACAAACCTCCTCGGTACATCCATCCACATTATACATATTGTCTCACTGAGATTTCTTTCAACAAAACATCTCAGTACAAAAAGGTGTTGGGAGACATAAAGATGAGATTGTGGCTTGTGTTGTGTTTGAACTGATTCCCATGGGAAACTGGGAGCGGAGCGGGCACAAGCACAGAAGTGGGGTTTCATACCTCTGATGATGTGAATGCCGGCCAGGCCATTGAGCGCACACACCAATTGTCTGTGAGCTTCTTCACACTCCACTCGACATTTCTTCTGCAGGGACTTCAGGAGCTCCTCCATCGTCATGGTGCTGGTGAGAGGACAGAGAAATACCACTCAAAGAACCCTCAAACGCGAATTACACAGAAGGAATCAGCTTTAAATAAACACAACTGCAGACTGTGTAACTGACAAAAAGAGTTGCCGCAGGCTTTTAGGATTAATAATGCCGTGAAACTCTATTTAGTTGAGCAAATTGTTAATTAACCGGTGCAGCTGCCTTCAGTTAAAGGCCCCTCTTCTCCAGTGAGAGCCGTGAAAACACAATATCAAGTGTCATCTACCTTTTCTGAAGAGGCAGGAATTCCCCCCTCACAGCCTGTGGATGGCAGCAGGCCTGCCGCAGCCTCAGCAGCGGGTACAAGACGGTGTTGACGGTGCGGCGGTCGAGGCTGCCGAGTTTCAGGCTCCAGTCGGAGATCTTCCTGATTTTGACCAGAGCGTCCTGGGAGCAGACCTCGTGCTGGCGGTGGTAGAAGTGACCCTCGACGGGGGAGAAGCGGAGCCAGTGAACCTCCTCAGTCTGAGGTGGAATCTGGATCTGGAAAACATCGGGAAAACACATTTTTTGAAATTACCAAAAGCCCTTTACATTATGTAAAAATTGAGAACCTAATACAATAAGAACTTTTATGATCCTACCTGATCGATGACGTCTTTTTTAGCCGATCGCCATAATATTTGGGCAATGACATTGTACAGAGGTTCTGTGTTCCCATGGCGATAAGGGCGATAAAGCAGCCGATGCCACCAGTGTTTCACCCAGTATGGATCAACTCCCAAGAAAAGTACAAGGCCATACAGATCTGAACATGGAAAGAAAATCAGTTTAAGAATTAACTTTTTATTGTCTTGAACATGTTTTAAAGATTTTTAAAAACTCATTGTTCCTGAGGATAATTCATTCTAATGTTAATACTTCCATGGTATTTCTTACCTTCTAAGCCTCTCTGGACAGGAGTCCCACTGACACACCAGCGGTTGACAGATGTGAGACGCAGAGCCATTTCTGCAGCCTGAAAAAAATTAAATAAAGACTGAGAATAAACAAACGTTTTAACAGACAAACTGAAATAAAATACTGTACAACACAAATATCAATAACTGAGAAATAGCCTCGCTGCATGGTTCCATATACCTCATCTTTTCTCTACAACTTACCTTCGCAGTTGGACATTCGACCATCTGAGCCTCGTCCAGACAGATGCGCCACCACTCCACCGCCACCAGGGGACTGGGAACGGCCATGTAGCGCTTCTGGTTGCGGAAGCGGCGTCCATCCTTGCTGTTGCTGTGGGGAATGTCGACGTAGTTGAGCTCCGACCGCAGCACGTCGTAGGTGGTGATGACCACATCCTGCTCAGCCAGAATGTGTGGCTGGATAAAGCCGTGTTTCTTCACACCCTGATAAACCTGAGAGCCAAATATAATCATTTCATATTAACGCAGCTTGACCATATTTGTGAGTGTGAGCTCTTTGGACGAGCGGAGGAAATAAAGTGAAAGAGCTTGTTTTTGTGTAGTATTACTGCACCAGACTTAATTTATTGAATAAAGCTGGAAAAAATGTAATTCAAAGACATTTCTATTTCAATACTAAGCCAGTGAGAAAGAAATTTAAGATTTGGTTCCTCTGGTTTTCTGAGATGTTAATATTTTTACATTTCCACTGTGTGCTACCAAAATCGACCAAAAGACTCCATTGTTCTCACCATCACCCGGAGTGAGGACGACCTGATGTGATGGTTGATCTCCTCCACCCACTGATGGCAGATGGAGCTCGGGGAGATGATGAGGGTGGCACCGGTGGACACGGGTTTCATGGCCACCAGGCAGTGAGGGCAATAGAAGGGAGTGGTTCCAATGCTTTCCTCTTTGTAGTTAACACAGTCTGCGTGCTGCCACAGCTGACAGTTCATACACTGGACACGGGCCTTGTAGTCGATAACGCCCAGTTCGCCACAGATACACTCGAAGCGGTAGTCCGGATTGTTGAAAGGGACCAGGGACGCTCTGGTGGGGGTTTCTGTCTCTTCATCAAGCTGAGGAGCTTCTCTCCTGTCTTCAGGGAGATCTTCCACTCGGGACGTTTCATGTGTATCTGACTCACTTTTATCCTGAGACATCTGCGAGGATGTTGTGGACGTATCCATCACGTGATCGTACCGATCGGCTTTCTCATTCAGATCCCACTTTGTCTTTGTTTCTCTTTGCTCTGATACAGGACAGTCAGACGAGCTCAGATCTCTTTCATCCTCTGTGAGAGAGTTTTGAAGAGCTGCCTCTGCCTTCTCTTTAGCTCGTCTCTGAAACCTTTTCCTGGGCGTCGTGCCCTCTGTGCTTTTTGAAATCTGAGGAAATGAACAGATAAAAGGGAGATTTTACAAGAAAGAAATATTTGCAGCATAAAAGATTCATAATGGAAGTGTTGTTACTTACAGACTTGGATGCTTCCGCTAACATCTTCTTGGTTTCTTTGTAGTTTTTTCCCAGCTTGAATGACCCCGCCAAGCCACGACCTTTAACCCGGTCCACTAGGCCTTCATCCATCAGCTTCACCAGCATCTTCTTGATGTGGTTGCGGTTCTTGAGGAGGTCGTAACCGTAAGTGGCGCGGATATACGTGAACACAGCGTTGACTGAGGCTCCCTTTCCTGATCTCATTTCCTTTATTCCAGTGAGCAGCATGATACGCACAGCTGCAGGCAGAATATACAACATGTTGTAGAAATCTTGAATCAAACTGCAAAGGAATTAAAAGCTGTGATGTCTGAGAGGATTCTGAGCGACGTACTTGGGTGAGATGTTTTAATCTTAGGCTGAACTTCAGACTTGCAGTGGATTACTTTCTTTCTTTCTTGCGGAGGAGGCGGAACAAAGTAGTTCACAGATTTCCCCTGAAAAACCAAGAGATAAATCATCATCATCATCAATCACCATTTCAAAATGCTTTATTGACCAAAAGCTGTAAAATAAGGGGAATAAGCTGAGACAATTCATAAAGATATTACTACAATCGTTAATTATCATCCATGACACTAATTTATTGATGGTTAATAGATTAAAAAAAGAAAGGAAGGAAAAGGGTGAAGCTCTATATATTTAACAAACTCTTTTTAACAGCTTTAACAAACTCAGAATATTTTTATTAAAGCTGTCTTCTGATCCTTACCGCCGGCAGAGTAAGAGCCTCCTGCTCCACGTCCAGCCGGGGGTGAAGCAGGATGAGAGCCAGAACTTCCACTGTCTTTCCCAGTCCCATCTCATCAGCCAGGATACCACCTGGCCACTCGATGCCGGCCACAGGAAATTCTCTCATTAAACTGAAGGAAAAGGCACATAAGTTGAAAACTTAAAATACTTTTAGGCGTCTCACTTCAATATGAAATTATTTAAGTTCTTACCAGCCAGTAAAAGGGTTGTAGAACAACTTCTTTCCACACAAAGTAACCAACTCCCGCCAGAGGTAATGCAGCGATTGTTCTGCAACAAAATTGTAAATATAAAATTTGCTTTCATATAGTTTCTGCTCTTGCAGACTTAAATTCGATCTCATAACCGGAAATGTATAGGCTTTAAATCTCAAAAGACTGATTGACTAAGAAGATCATATTTATCCATCAAAATATTCCCATTAAATTATTAATAATGCGCGTAGTAGAGAAGTCAGGGCAATGATAAGAAACTCTACCTTTCTGTGAAATGTTCCTGTATTTTTCCCTCTTCAGCATCCAGTTGACGGCCTGGCTCTGATAGGGTCTAAGCACAGGAATAAGAGCCTTGTGCTGGATTTCACAGGTTAACTCCTGGCTCTCTCGCTGGTGCAGATGTCGGACATGATCATAGAGCTCCTCCACATTTTGTCTCTCCAGGTCGGTGTCACACTGCTCCTCCTCATTTACAACAACTTCTACATGATTAAACAGACAGGATATTAATGTCTCATTACAATGCTTTACTTTAAAATGTCATTGTGGTCACAGGATGCATTAGACACTAGGAGCGGTTTCTTACCAGGGATGATGAAATCATAGAAATACTCCATTATCTTCTGCATTAGTTGATTTGCTTTCTTCAACCGAGCACTTCCCTCGCTGAGTAAATCCGGCTTCCCGAGCCCAGTTTCCAGCAAGTAGATCCCAACCTGTCAAAAGCAAACAAACAACAGCTGAAGCCAGAAAACACGGTGTTTTAAACTGTGAACCAGAAAACTCCAGCTGTTCAGTTTCCCAACCAAAGACTATGACAGTGGATTTGGCATTTAGGGAATAAACACAACCAGCCTGAACAATTAAATAATTCAGCTTTTTGATAGATCCGTTTTGATGGTACTATGCAAGTGGTTCTGAATAAAACAGTGTAGATGATAAAATGAGAAACTAAATGCTGAGCTGCGTGAACAACTAGAGGGGAGATTGAAGTTAGAATTTAGAGTAACTGTTTCGTTCATACCACGATCGTCTCATCCTTTGTCTGGTGGCAGAGCTGCGTCACCTGCCTCTTCTGCAGCCAGTCCAGATCCTCCAGTGGGATCCGGCTGAGGCTGCACTCCGCCGTGCAAGTCTCCTCGTCCGACGTCGACTGCAGCTCCGAGCTCTCGTCGCAGCTGCTGTAACTGAGGCAGAGCTGCTCCCTCCTTCTGTGGAGGGTGAACGCTTTCTGCTCACAGTCGGACGGGAGCCAAGCCGGGCACACACGGAACTCCCCAATGAGTGCCTTCCAGATGTTGACCAGGTTTAAAGGCGGCACAACAGTCAGGGAGAGAGAGGTCGAGGCAACAGCGACCTCTGATGATGTACAGGGGAGTTCCTCTGTGAAGCTGACAGAGCCGGGGCAGGCAGCAGGGTCCTCAGTGGGTGAGATTAGGAAGCTGCTGGGAGTGGAGTCACCTGGAGGAACGGAGCAGGTTGCCGTCTGGTCTTCTTCCTCGTGGGTCATCTCGTCCTTGCGATCATCCAGCATGTTCCAGTTCAACTTCTTCGTAGAGTCTTCATCCACCCTCACAGGAGGGGCTCTCTTCCTTCGGCTACTCATGGTTGAATTCTACAAGGAGAGTAAATGTTGATTACAAAAAAATCTGAATGTTCTCCCTCAAGTAAAGTGATATGGACGGGCTAACATCTTAATCCTGACACAAAATGATTAATGGAGTGACATTTCACATATACAGAACCGATAAACATAACAGGCCTCGTGATGTAAACATTTAACATGAATTTAGCGTTTCTTTTGGGCAGGTAGCCCCTTCAGTTTTTTAACATTGAGCTCTCGTTCTGTCTGAGTCCAAATGCACTTGTTGCAAACAGCATAGGACAAACTTAAACTTCTCTTTTAGGTCACAGAGAAATTGTTCTCTTTACCGTCATTATATCAATATACACAGTATATTATACTCCATGTAAACCATAACAGCACTAAGATGGAATATGACAGTTGAAGTTGAGTTGCAAAAAAAGTTAAAAAAAAAGTATACTCGAAAGTTTGCCAAATTTTCCCTTAAGCTAGTTCATAATGTCATTGTGACCCCCAGATAGTTTGGTGTTTGGTTTTTGACTAGTTGTTTAAAGTTATTACTACTTATCAGACTTTACATCACTTTCTCCATACAATGTTATTAAACAGCAGGAAGTGATCAGTGCACAAATACAAAAATACCAGTGAACTACTTCTTAGACACTGGATCGTGTTTTCAAATAAAATTCAACATGTGTGGAATCACATCTTTCAGATAAATGTGAAGAAACGACCCTGTTGTTGATGTTAAAGGTTTTAACATCACATGTCGAGGACGTTTCTCCACCAGCTTCTGACTGTGTTTGTCCAGTGGCTTCACATTTGTTCACAATAAACCAGGTTGTGTGAGTATTATTCACAAACGTATAGTTTATTATACAGTTATTACAGCGGTTTAAATCCGTGTTAACTTGTATTTTGACTTTTAGAGTTTAGTATTCCACGTTTCTTCCTTTACTTTAGGTTAATATCTTTTAAATACAGTCTACACTAAACATGAGAGGAGACGGTGCTGTTGAACTGTATATACATAGAAACTTATAGATACATATTTACATATAAACACATTTACACAATGAAAACACACGAGTCTGTGTCGCTGCGTATTTAAGCGTCCGACTGTGACAACGACACAAAAGCCAAGAGGTTCCTTATTCCCAGCCTCTCACACACTGACCTGGTTTCTATCGCTGCTTTAGAAATGGTTTCATGTTCCTGTATTTCCACAGAATTCAGCCGAAATGGACCAAAACACACTTCATCTAGCCACTGTTCGTGTCCGCCATGTTTAAATGCAGGATGTGACGTCGGGGCAGGCGGATGTTCAGCACAATAAAGGCACGCTCAATTATGAGAACTACAAAAAATCACTATAGTTTAATTTCCTTGGATGCAATTTGCTTAAATTATAT